>NC_138373.1:87588307-87658439 GCF_054177405.1 Leptonychotes weddellii
GCGCCTGGGTGGCTCAGTTGGTTAAGCGACTGCCTTCGGCTCAGGTCATGATCCTGGAGTCCCGGGATCGAGTCCCGCATCGGGCTCCCTGCTCGGCAGGGAGTCTGCTTCTCCCTCTGACCCTCCTCCCTCTCATGCTCTCTGTCTCTCATTCTCTCTGTCTCAAAATAAATAAATAAAAATCTTTAAAAAAAAAAAATGTCTCCAGTTGGATCTCTCTCTGAGATGGCAGATGAGATCCAGCCATAAACTTCTAAGGCAAAGCAGACCCACCTGTGTTATATGCAATTAAAGTACTGCTGGTAACAACAGCCTCACAGAAGAGTGCTCTTTCTCACTTTTAGAGGTGGATGAAGAACTTGTATTTCAGAACATAAAGGAAAGAAGTCTAACTAAAAGCTCGATGGACACAAACAGCAAACTTCATGGATTCTTTACTTATATTCCCTGTGCTGCTTCATAAACCTTCCTACTCTATCCCTCCCACTCAGTTCTGCCCAGAAGCATCAGCAGCATCACCAAATAGTATGTAGCTGAAAGGACGTAAGCAAAGAGATGTAATTCAATTGCACAATTTGAAGCTTTGGGGTGATGCCCTTCTAACAGAAACAACGTACATTTTTAGCCTACCAACATCTTTTATTCAAAGTTTCCTTTTATCTGATTGAATGTTAACCTCATGGCATATAGGTGACGAACACAGAGCAAACATCCTCATCCCATCATTCGGGTAGGAAGCGGAGTCTCAGGAAGGCTATCTGACATGTCCAAGGCCACACAAGTCAATGGTGGTGCAAGAAGTAGAACTCCCCTGGTTCTATACAACGCAGAAGTCATGTAGAATATCATAAATAAAGACCTCAAGAAAGAGAAAAAGCAACCCCTGACATCCGATGGTTGGCCTGGTATGACCAGGCAGGCTCAGTGTGGCCAAGGGCACCCCGACGCTCATGGATGGGCCACACTGTCCTCCCGTGAACATGAACGATTCCACAGAACACTGACATCAGACACGGCTGCTCCATAGTCATGTCTGAACACCAACAAAATGTGGAGGTTGTCCAAGCCATAAAAACTATCTAAGATCCCTCTCCCCTAAAATGAGTGCTGCTTCTTTAGCACTTAGAACCTTAGCCTGGCTCTCATCTTTTGCCCTCCCTATAGATAAACTGTATTAAGATACTTCCTCTTCCTGACAGCATTCATTCCTATCTACAGTAAGCCCCCCTGCCTTAAATCCTCCCCAAAACCATCTTATACAAGCCCAAATCCTACCACAGGTTCTTTCTAACACCCTCTGAGAGGCCCCACAGCTCCCAGGGGTGTAAGTGCAATGTGTAATTAATTCCACTTGTTTAAGAACAGGTGTGTTCCTGGTGGTCTTTGGCCAGAGACCATTGATCAGCTTATAGCAAGAACCAAAGACTCAGCTTTTAAACATGGTTACAGATGGCATTTTTCTAAATCAAAGGAAAATAAGAACACAACAATCCTGGGCTAGCTATTTGAAAACCGAGGAGAGAAGAGTCCCCACAGGGACATAAAACTGAATTAGAAATGAGTGATCCAACTGATCTAACAAGCCTACTACTGTGTTTAGGGACATTTTGATACAAATTAAAGTTTTCATTGGGCCAATGACTTGATACTTCAGCTTTATTTCTATTGTAAACCTGATAGATGGAGAAAGAAGTCAAACAGGATTGACTCAGGTCCAGAAATTCTGATTTGATTCACCTCCCCCATATCAATATCCTCATAAAACATAAAGCTGAGAGCCAATGCAAAGACAGAAGTCATTTCAATTAAATAGTCCAACCCATTCTGTCAAAGGGTAGAATTTTGGACGATGCAGTAATAATTCTTAGCAATTCCAAAAGAGACTGCTAAACTCCTAAGAAAATTAAATTATAGACTGTGTCTATTTTACATTAAAATATCTAGCTAAATTGCTAAAATATGTAGATATATAGATATGTATATAAATCCAGCCCATCAACCAGCTTTTGTCTGTATTACATCAAATATCCTCAATTTCAGAATTTTCTATTGAATTAAGTCATGTTGTTGTCAGACAGTCATCTTCTTTACAAACAACTGAAATAATAATATTTAAAAGATCAGACTGAATAATAATAAATATCTTAATGAAAGTTGGCTTTAAAATAAGATTGAGATTTTCTGAATAGCATGTTTTAGAATATCAGAAAAATCAGTCATACAATTGTTTGATGCCTCAATTTCTCCCCATAAACAGAACCCAAATTATTTTCAGTCGGAAAGGATTGTCCTGTTGTCCTCTTTTAATATCATACCATAATTCAATTTCTCCTTCCTAACTTCTATGCACTCTGAAAACTAAACCTAGAGCCACCATATCTCCCAGATGCCCACTGCCTTCAGTGCTCTATCATAAATGGCCTCCAAGGTGCTAGAAATCTCCCTAAATACCCATTACTGGACATCTTTTTATAATGTAAGCCATGTCATCTTTTACTTTTTATCTGTGATCCATAGCCTCTAGTCTGAGAATCTCTCTCAGAATCCCTAGTCTTCAAATTTTCTATTAACTTCTCAATTTGTTCATATAAAATATAAACAATATATTTGGAGTTTGTTGGGGAAAAAACAATTTCACTCACCACATTTTTTCCTTCATTTTGAGCATCTCGATAATCAGGATTAAGCTAAAAAACAAAACAAAACCAGTTTTGAATCTCTATGAAAAGCACATTAACAAGACCAATGATCTTTAATTCAGTTCACTATTGTATCCTTAACTAAATTCAATATTAAAAAAAAAAAAAAAACCTAAGAAAGAAACCATTACTAAATAGTACAATTTAAAACATTACTTTCAAACTCTAATTGCAGGAGACATGAGCTAAAATGCCATGTTTATTGCTTTTGTTTATATTAGAACAGTTGACATCTTTGAACAAGTGAGAGCTGACAATCTCACATCCTCCGAGGAAGCCTTGAAGAGAATTCGTCATGTTGCCCACCACAAAATCTGCTATTCATCAATAACTCAATTTTTAAAATCAGACCAAAGGAGAGTCTTTGTAACAACAATTCAAGATCATGTTCCACATGCTATATACACAAGAAAAGAAAAATCAAGCAAAAGAAGAGCTATCTATCAGATATCTGTATCAGATATGAGGGTTAATGCATGAGTGTTGTGGGGTTTGGGGGTCATTCCAACAAAGATGGATGAGCTCTGGATATGCTGAGTGTTGGCCCGCACATTTCCAGCTGGCCAGAATCCATACCTCCCGACTCCCGCCTGATGACACAGTCCCAAAAAGATGTCTGCATTGTACTGAAACAACTAGTTCATAATTTGTAAAGCAACAGACTTATGAGTAAGGTGTTTTTCTCTAAATAATGAGTTGTTCACTTGATTTTTACTATTTTAATATGAATCAGTTGGTGTCTATAATATGTAACCCCAGGTATGAAAGTCACCATTTAAAATGTAAGGTCAAGAGTCTTTCTCAGAACGACACTTGGCTAGTAGCTCTGAGGAATGTCCTCTCAACTTATTACTAAATATCAGTGAAGGTGCTGCAAAGGATCAAAAGCAAAACAGAACAAAACAAAAAAAAGTCTGAATCTCATTGAAAACTAAGACTGAAAAACAACCTAAACCCAAATCTACAATGAACTGTCAGTCTTCACAAAGCAGCTGGTGCTGGGGGAGAAGCAGACACGCCCCCAGTTTTTCCCTCCCGGCATACCTACACCTCACTTTAAGCTAACAGCCTTGTGAGCACAGTTAAGATACTTGCTGTGGCTGCCACAGTTTGTCCATTCTCTCACAGACCCCGAGTATTTGCCCACCAGAAACCCACACAGAAGTGTGTGCCGCTGAGGAGCCCTTGTTAGACTAAGCAGAAACCTGTCTCCCCGGGACTCCCATCCACTGTCCCACTACCTCTGTCTTCTCATGAACACAGAAATGCAACAAAGCTCAGAAAACAAATGGGCAGAGAGTCAAGGGGGCAGATAATAGCAGAGGGCTTTCTGAGAAGCACTTCCTGAAGAAAGAGAAGAGCAAGAACAGTGGCTTCGTATGTGGGAATTAGACTGCCTAACATTGTAGAAATAGCAAACGGGTAGAAGAGAGAAGTAAGGGCCACAGAGCCCAGGCAGGCAGAGTCGCCATCTGCGGGACCTGGGACCTACAGTGGGCCCTACGGCTGAAGACTGAGAAAAAGGATCAAGAATTTTAACAAATAGAACAAAATGACCATCCACTCAACCCATCTGGCTCTGCACAGAGCCCACTTGTCTGAGGATAGGAAGGAAGGAAGGAAGGAAGGAAGGAAGGAAGGAAGGAAGGAAGGAAGGAAGGAAGGAAGGAAGGAAGGAAGGAAAGAAAAAACAACATGGGACTGATTAAAAAGCATATTATAAGGGGAAATTCTTTTCTCAGAGTCTTTCTGAATATTTTCTATGGTATGATGAAAAATCGACTTTCAGGAAATGGTTTGACATATTCAAGAAAGTGTAAGTAAACATTTCCTCTATGTAAAGACAACAGAATAAAATGAACAGCTGAAAATACAATACAAAAATAATGACATAAATAATAATATACAAATATAAAGAATTATAAAAAGAAGTGAAGAAGGATTTCACTAAAAATGAAAACACGAATACAAAATTAAACTCCATGTTGGCAGCAATAAAAAGCACATTTGATGCTGCAGGAAATGAGTGATGCAAAGCATAAAAGAATTGAACAGCCATCTCTCAATACAGAGGAAGGGTATAAAGAAATAAAAATGAGGAAAAAGCAAGTAGTCATGGAGGACCAGAGAAGGGCCTATCAATTAACGGATGATGGGTGTACTGAAGAGGAAGAGAAAATTAGTGGAATACAAGCAACGATCAAAGATAATACAAAACAAAGCTTTGCTCAGCTGAAGAACTGGGTATGCAGAGGTTACCATACCCCAGGAAAATCAACTAAAATGGACAGACACATTCTTTAAGGACAATGAGCAGGGGCGACAAAAGGGAAAACAATGGTAGGGACATAAAATAGAGCCAGAAATTAGGTTTAGACAAAAATGCTTACCATGTAACAGGAGAATGGATAAATAAAAATGGGGCATATTCAAACAATGGAGTACTACTCAGTAATAAACATGATGAGCTGCTGATATAGCAACAAGGCTGGATCTCAAAAATATATACAACAGAATATTGTTCAGCTATAAAAAAAGAACAAAATCCTGTCATTTGCCACAATATGGATGGACCTTGACAACACTGTGCTAACTGAAATAAATCTGAGAAAGACAAATACTGTAAGATCTCACTCATCTGTGGAATCTAAAACAAACTGAGCTCATAGGTACAGAGAACAGAGTGGTGGGTTGCCAGAGGTGGAAGATGGGGCATGAGTGCAATGGGTGAAGGGAGTCAAAAGGTACATACTTCCAGTTATAAGAAAATATGTCCTGAAGGTACAATGTCCAGCATGGCGATTATAGTTAACAATACTGTACTGCATGTGTGAACGTTGCCAAGACAGTAGATCTTAAAGTTCTCATCCAATAATTACATGTGGTGATGGATGTTATCTAGACTTAACTGCAGTAATCATTTCACAATATATACACACACCAAATCATTCTGTTGTACGTCTAAACTAATAAAAGGTTATATGTCAATTATATATTAATTTTTTAAAATATCTTAAGTGGAAGAAGCCTGACACTGTATGACTCCATTTACACCAATTCTAAGGTCAGAGAAAACTAAACTGTGGTTAAACAAACCAGAAATTGAGGGCTGGAGTGGGGAGGTACAAGGGAGGGGAGTGGATAGAAAGCAGAACCCAGCCCAAGAGTCACATGACAGGAGTTTCTCAGGTTTTAGAACTAACAATGGGAGGCAGGGGAGAGGGCAAGAAAAGGGGAATCCAGTTACAAGTTGCCCCTTAGTGCTAGGCCAGCAACTGGGGAGACCTGAGGCAGAACTTTTCTTTTTCTTTGGAGATACGTATCTCAGGCTCCTTAAATTCCCTTGAATTACAAATAAAAGAATTAATTCCAAAACAGGCTTATTCTTGCTTTTGGAATCCAAGAGTGAAAGGTAGAAAGCCAAAAAGATAGGGAATTAACTGGCCTCCTGTGTACTGATTAATCAAACACAAAACGACACACTTTTCCTTGGTAGTAATGATAGTTCCAGCATAGTGCCCAGGAGGGGTTTATCCAGCTATTTTAGTCACGCATTACTGTTTTGCATTTTTTAATTTGTTTTCAATTTGAAGAATTCAGATGTTTTTTCAAGTTAAAAAAATAGCCATACTAAAATTATAGCTAAATTATTTCCAAAAGATATGCAGCATGTTTAGCCATGGATAGATCTCATGGTCAAAGCGTTCATTCAATAAGCGTTAAGAGTAGTTTGGCCACAGACACTGTGGAGGGAATTCATGCTGGAAACCATGATGTATCCTAAATAAAATGTGTAAAGGAACGGGAATTAACATACTTAGGTCAAACACAAAATCATGTATGCCCTCTAAAATGTAAGCTATATTCCATCCCAAAGACAACGCTACTTTCTGAAATTCAGTCTTCACACATTTCACCCACTCGGGGTCACCCATTTCAATCCCCAAGGTCAATCCCTCAGGGAAGTCTGGAAACTGGACTCCAGGCTCTGCCCTGGGAAGAGATACCCATGAGCTTTAGGAAAGTTCACCTAACCTTGGAACTCAGGGTCCTCAGCTGTTAAATGAGAAAAGTCTATGACCAAAGCTTAATCATACTAATTATATGTCATTAAATTTTATATATTCATGTCTTTGGCAACAATACTAAAGATGGTGCTGATCAGTTAGATTTTGCCTCATCTAGTGTCTCTCTGGCTATAATGTGTTTTTTTTTTAATAATTAATATGGAGTTATTGCTTCAGTAAATTCATTAAAGTGATAATAATAATGAGGAGAAAGAGGAGGAAGAGGAGGGGAAGCCACCCAAATATATCTATGCCTATATAAATTCACCAATATTAACTGAAGACCAAATAAATATATGCTTTAATGTATGTTTTAATTATAGTGCTGCTTTCCTTCTCTGAATATAAGAGCAGCAATTATTAAAGTAATTAGACTAAGGATGAATCAAAAATATATTATTTCTAAAGAAGGGATAAAAAGACATGGTCATGTGAAGATTCCGGAATCTTTTAGGACTTTAAAGGAAATATTTCTTTATGTTAAAAATAAATTATAAACCTGGCATTAGAGAGAGAGAACTTTTTTTTCCCCTTGGAAAGATCTAATATGCTTTTCAATCATTTATTCAACAAACATTAATAGAACATCTATAATAGGCAAAGCATTATGGCATATGGTATTTTAGCAAAGACAAAGAGAATATGGTCGCTGACCACGAGACGTTACAATCTAGGAAGGAAAATAAGACATAAATACAGTTAGCTGTAATATAAAATAGAACGTGACAAGAGATACCAGACAAGAATGAATAATTTATAAATAATATAGGTCAGAGGAAGGAGGGATCTGTGGTGGGCAAATTTAGCCAAGAATTATTCATAGAGGGGCTCCTGGGTGGCTCAGTCAGTTAAGCATCTGCCTTCGGCTCAGGCCATGATCTCAGGGTCCTGGGATCGAGCCCCACATCGGGCTCCTGCTCAGCGGTGAACCTGCTTCTCCTTCTCCCTCGGCTGCTCCACCCCCACTCGTGCTCTCTCTCTCTCAAATAAAAAAATAAAATCTTAAAAAAAAAGGATTATTCATAGAGAAGGTAGCATCCAAGATAAGCCTTGAAGGATGGATTGAATCATAACTGGCAGAGAAAGAAAAGAGTGAAGAAGAAAGGCAGTACAGGGGAAATGAATTGGCATTCATTCATAGATAATTCATAGATCATTCAAGATAAGAAAATGAGACTGTTCAGAGAAGACCCAGAAATGTCATTTATGGAATACTTTTTACATGTTTTTAAAGGTTAATTCATTTCCCCTTATAATTATCCTATTAGAAGGGATTCTTTTCTTTTAAAAAAAAAAGTTTATTTGTTTTAGAGAGAGAAAGAGTGGGCAATTGGGGGGGGTGGCAAGAGGGAGAGAGAGAATCTCAAGCAGACTCCCCTGCTGAGCTTGGAGCGCAGGGCTCCACTTGGGGCTCGATCTCACGACCCTGAGATCGTGACCTGAGCCAAAATCCAAGTTGGATGCTCAATCAACTGAGCCACCCAGGTGCCCCCTATTAGGAGGAATTCTTCACCCCACTTTACAGATGAGGCCCCAGTGGGGCACATCAAGTGAAGTCTTCTGTGCAAAGTCACACCACTCGGAAGCACAGGTCTGATGATTCCAAAGCTCCATCCTTTAATTACGATACCATGTTACTTCCCTCCTGCCTCCATAAAGAGGAGGGGCATGATCCAAGGTAGGATCCAAGCCAGCCCAGACCAATGGGGCTTTTAAACCATAGGCTAATGGGTTTACATTTTCAGAAAGATTTTGAATATCACTGGGGAAGTGTTTGCAAAAACACTACGTTAAAAATCCTCAACTGGCCATGGTCAGTAGATGATGGAGACAGGGGATGAAAGAGGCAAAGAAACCAAGCATGGTGGTTCTAGTAAGAGGTAGCAGAGGCCTGACAAAAATAATCATGCTGAATGTAAAGGAAAAAGCAGATGCAGAAGATGTTATGGAAACCGAGTCAGTAGAATTGGAATGTGTAAACTGAGACAGAAAAATGTTTGTCATGACTCTCAGGTTTTTAACACTGCACTAAGAAAATGCACTGTTTCATGGGGAAACAATTCAATCTTAGATATATTTATTGAGCTTCAATGGCAGTGGGATATCCGAGATCAAATTCCTGGCCCACTGACTCCATGGGGGTGAGTAACAGGGAGACTGTGAAGAGCAAAGACCCAGTATGAACCCTTGAAGGGAGTTCTCATTCGAATGGCCAAAGAGAGCTGGAAAGGAGTCAGGTAGAGAATGTCACAAGTCAGAATAGAGAAGTGGCAGAGAAAGAGAGAGAGACAGAGAAATATCATGAACACTTAGGCAATGAAAACCATGATTGTACCACAGTCAAGTGAAAGACAACTGCAACTTTCCACCTAACACAATATCAAGAAGCAGACAGAACCCTTCTAAGTCCACAATATATGCTCATTTTCTTAAAACAAAAATGTTAGTTTTTTATGAGGAAATGTGTTTTGATCAATTTTTATGATATATAACATTAAAATCATCACTTGTATATTTTTAAATAATTATATATCTATATGTTTTTTTTTTCCAATGCCTGGCATTTCAGAGACAATCTATTATTCTGACTGACAAGTCTAGAAAAGAAAAGAAGGGAAAAAATAACCTTTATTAAATGCTTATATGTGCCAGACACAATTTATATTTTGATATATAACATTTACGTGTGTGTGTGTGTGTGTGTGTGTTGTGTATGGAGGACCTGGTATATATATTCTTCTGTCATATTTATTTATATATACATACACAAACATACAAACCATAAACTATGGCTGATATAGTTAATAGAAAACTAAACACAGAGATATTTAAAACTATAACCCTAATATTCATAAGATTCTATGCTGATGTACAGGTTCTTGAGTACTAAGTTTTTAACTAATTAATTAAATCCAAAGTCTGTTGCACAGTTAGGAAATAAGAGTTTACTGCCATCTGGTGGAAGTTTGGCCTATCTACAAACAAATAGCTATTGCTTGCTTATTTGAAAGCACAATGATAAAATCTTTAACAAATAAAATTATTTGAACTACTCGATCTATCTTGTTCTGGAAAGGATCCTTATGGCTTTAATAATATCCCAAGAAAGAAAATGTAGAAGCAGCAGATCAGAAATTGTAATACTTGATTTATAATTGCTCCCATGACAATGGAAGAACGGTTTCCTGAGGCTCCCATATATCCCATTCAAAATATAATAAAATCACTTTCTCCCCCACTGATATGGTTGTGAACTCTCCTGCACCAATAAGGTGATATAAGTAAAAGATCCAGGGCAAATGGCCATGAGCGTGCTTACAACCATGCTGTGTATTAAATGCAAAAATACATGGCTATTTACGTTCCTTCCCCTCATGTTACCTTCTCTCTTGCATGGCCCACAGAAACTGACATCACAGGAAGACAGCCTAACAATACAGTACTGTAAATGTTCCGTAAGGCTTTATCTGACAAAGCCACAAATGGCTTCGTTCTCTAATTCACAATTAAATACTTTGTTCCACATTTTGTCCATGAGCTTCTAGCATTGCATATTTCTCAAAAATAAATTTTGGGGCGCCTGGGTGGCTCAGTTGGTTAAGCGACTGCCTTCGGCTCAGATCATGATCCTGGAGTCCCGGGATCGAGTCCCGCATCAGACTCCCTGCTCAGCAGGGAATCTGCTTCTCCCTCTGACCCTCCCCACTCTCATGCTCTCTCTCCCTCTCAAATAAATAAATAAAATCTTTAAAAAATAAATAAATAAATTTTGAACTCCCTAAAACAAAATAGCACTATATTTATAGTGCTATTCTTAAATAGCTTGCAGCTTATGTGCTTTGTCTCTATAATTAGACTACAGAAGCTTCAGCATACGAAATGGTCTCAAAGAAAATGAGACCCTTCATTTCTCCCCAAGCAATAGCTTCATTACAGTTTTCTGGAAAACTTGGCCTCCCTGTAAGTACTGGTTAAAATAGAATATCAGAAGTATATGTATAAGTAGGAAGTATATGTATAAGTACAATTTTGAGGGTTTTTTTTTTTTCTCATTTGTGCTTAGATTTAAGATTGCAGCCCCTTAAACTCACTTTGAGATTTAACGTGGTCATCTCTGGATGTTAATAATTTAAACATTACACAAAATTGATGATCTCAGATGTGTATGCATGCTGGAAATAATTGGAAAGGAGATGTCCCAGCGACTGAATTAATGTCCTTCTCCTCTACCTTGCAAACTCCCAAAGGACAAGGACAAAGGGTTGATCGCCTTGGTTTTCTTCACAGTATCAACACAGTGCTTCCACCTGGTAGGCAGTCAATAAACGACTGTGTACTGTTGGTGTAACAGCAGTCAGGGTTTCTCAATGTCGGCACTACTGGCATCTGGGGCCAGATAAATCTCTGTTGCAGTGGCCGTCCTGTGCACAGATGCTTAGCTGCATCCCTGGTCTCTACCCACTAGATGCCAGTAGCTCCTTCTTCGCAAGCCTGACAATAAAAGTGCCTCCAGACATTGTCAGATAGCCCCGGGCGACAGGATCACCCTAGGCGAGAACCACTGCTATAGATGAAGCAACGCAAGTCTGCCATTGAACCCGAAGACTGTCATGACCTTGTTTTTGAACTTTGGACAAAGTACATCACCTCTCTGAACCTGGGTTTCCTCTTCTGGGAAGTGAAATGATTGGATTTACAGCCTCAGTCTCTCTCTCTGATTCATCCATTGGATTATCTAGTATTTACTGAACATAAATTCCGTGTACAAGGTATCCAATGGTGAGCCCCTAGATTCCACGCCCCCCCAACCTTCAGTTACCTGGCTTACAAAAAAATACCAGTGCTGGATAAAAATTGTAATCATAATAACAGTAGAAGTAGTGATAGTAATAATAACACTACTCCATATTTTTTTGTCCCCTTCTCAATGGAAGTGAGGGGACTTCATAGTTGCTGAATATATTTTATGGGCAAGGTGCTGAACCTTCCGTATCTTCCTTAATTCCAAAATAATCCCATGGAATATATACTATCATCTTTTTTACACAAAAGGGAACTCAGATTCAGAGAGGTTAAATATCTGCTTTAAGTCAGATAAGACTGTGAGCAGTATACATGGGATTTTTTTTCCCCACTACACTAGGCTCTCTTTGCCACACTGGCCAATATAAACACCATATACTCAAAAGCAATTCAAGAATTACATAATCCAATTTACCAGAAATGCCTCAAGCACATTAAAGTAATATTTCAAATTATCAATATGTGTGTTGAGAATGGAAAGGCTGAGGGAAAAGAGTAATGCCCTGCCAGGTCCTGCTCCTCTGACAGGAGCTTCCCCTTAATGCGAAAACGGCTCTGTTCTCATCTTATTTTTTTTATTTTTTTTTAAAGATTTTATTTATTTACTTGACAGAGACACAGCGAGAGTGGGAACACAAGCGGGGGGAGTGGGAGACGGAGAATCAGGCTTCCCGCCGAGCAGGGAGCCCGATGCGGGGCTCGATCCCAGGATTCTGGGATCATGACCTGAGCGAAAGGCAGACACTTAACGACTGAGCCACCCAGGTGCCCTCATCTTATTTTTTTAAATATACCTTTAAAAGCCTATCTCAGAGGACTGTTTTCCCTTTATTACTGTTCCTGCTCCTTCACAGCCCTGATATGAAAAGTCAGTCCACCCCTACTTCCGCTTCCCAGCTTCCTTGTCATTCCTCCATCCCCTGGATTCTGGTTTCCACTAAAAATGCTCTCAATCACAAATGGCTGTATTCTTGCCAAATGCTGTAAATACATTTTGTTCCTGAGCTTTTTCGGTAGCACTCACTCCTTTTTGAAACTCTAGCCTCCCTTGCTTGACATTTGCGAATTTCAACCCATTGGACTTTCCAGCTGCCTCTCTTGACTTCTCAGGCACCCCATCTGTTGTCCACCCTTGAAAGATGATATTCCCCCGAGGTCCACCTTCAAACACCTTCTCACTCTCTTGATATTGCCTCATGATCTCATCCATGCTGATGCTGACCTGTCGAGCCAATCCCCAAACTTCTAGAAGACGTGAACCCTGTGCCTATCAGGCGTTTTCACCTGGACATTTTACAGCACCTCCAATTAGACCGAGTCAAAACTGAATGGATTATTTCCTCATCAGTGCTGCACCCCTTTCCCATTTTCCCTAAATTGATGAATGACATCACCAGCGCTCCAAAGCCAGAATCCTCCAACTCCTTAACCTTCAACATTCTGTGGATTACAGCTCCATTGCCTCCACGTCCTAAAAATGTCTTCTCCCCTTCCCCTTCTTGCCATTACCAATGCCACTCCCTTGGTTCAAATCCTCAAAGTTCCCTGAAAGTATCAGACTTTTGTCTCCTATCTGGGCTCCCTGTCTCTGAGGTGATCCCTTCCAGTTGCTAAGGCTCCAGGGCAGCTCTGTCTACTGGAACTTTCCCTGTGATGATGGAAAGGTTCTATATCTGCGCTATCCAATACCCTGTAGTTATTGAGCCACCTGAAATGTGGCTAGTGTAACTGACAAACTGACTTCTTAATTTTAATTTTAATAGCATTTATTTTCATTTAAATAGCCAACATGTGGCTACCGCATTAGCCATTGCAAATTCTAGAGCGGTCCTCTTTAAACACAAATTTATTTAGAACACTGTTCTTTATACTTTAAAAATAAAACCAATTCTCCTTAGCTTAATAGATATGGCCTGAAAAAATCAGCTGCCCTACATGTCTGGCCCTACTACTCCCCTCCCACCGTCTAGCACCACTTCCAAACTCACACATAGCCTATGTGTGATACACATATGTATTATCGACATAAAACCAGTTTGTACAATACCACACACCTCCTTGCCTGTGTAAAAGCCATCCTCA
The DNA here is from genome assembly GCF_054177405.1 of Leptonychotes weddellii. NCBI lineage: Eukaryota > Metazoa > Chordata > Mammalia > Carnivora > Phocidae > Leptonychotes > Leptonychotes weddellii. Next base: position 87,601,959 of record NC_138373.1, read on the forward strand.
CCGCCTGAACATGGTTTCTCCCCCTTCCCCACCTGCCTTACCCATCCACCAAGCAGCGCCTCCTCCGGCCTCCTCACCATTCCTTGTACCCCCCTGGCATCTTAGTGCCTCCCCATAAGCACGCCACTATTCCTATTGCTATAATACACTTATTACACTGTACTGAGAGCGCCTCAAGGGCAGAAATTAGATTTTCTAGGGACATCACTGGTGTCTACCAAATGTTTACAAATAGCTATCCAGCCTCAGCCTCTAAGGTAACTACTTCAAACATTATTCCTCTTATGAATTAGATCAAATCCAAACCTTTCAATCAAAATCTTCAAGCAAAGGGATCTGTCACTCAATAATTCCTTTTAGAACCCCTTTCCTTGAGCCAGGCCTCCCTTTTTTCATCGTCTGCCTATGATTTGGACATTGCATAACCCTATCTGTGTCTCCCAGGCAACTTCTACAATGATTGTCCTTTTGTTTCTCTACCAATCTGTGTGTATTCCTTTCTTGGTGAACCAGGGAAAAGTTCACCCAAGCAAGGGCCTTCTTTGGCTAATTTCCTGCTGACCTAACTCCACCTGCACACATAATCAGCCTGACATGATCCTGCCTGTTGACCATCCTGTGGCCATTACCTTGTAGACTGTCTTCCAAAGTATGAAGTCAAGTCTTTGAGGGCAGAGACTTATTCCTCTGCTTCCTTCTCTACAGCATACTCCACCATGCTATGCATTTATCAGTCACTTAAAAAGCATATATTAAAGACGGTATGAAATCTTAAACAGGATGTCTGTTGCTGCTGTGAATTCCAAAAATAATTATTCCCAACTCTTGCATTTTCAACATCCTATGATGTGTGTCTTATTTTTTTAAGAAGTATCTAGATATTAAAGATATAACTAAAAAAGTAAAATAAAAGCCATGGAGACTTCCTCTCCTATGAATAAGGGTATAATATAAGAAAATGAGTAAGACTAGGAAGTTACAAATCCATATGTTGGGAATTATTTGAAACTAAAGACCTAGGCATTTTTAAAAAGCAAAATAATAAAAGGATAAGCATTGTGTTTTAAATACTGTCAGAGGCTAATTTCCACCTGTTGTAGAATTGGAACTGGAAATCAATTTTTTTGTCAAGTGACAATGACTACAATAACTGTGATTTTGCCACACCTGTAGACACTTTCACACCAGTAAGACACATACATCCTGAGATGTGACTATACCAGGATCTTACCTGACCTTAGTTGACAAATGAAATATAAAACCCTAACCTATGGATGACAGTATTTTGAGGCTAAGATTTCTCTTTTGATGGTAGAATACTACACAGAAGCACCCATTCTATTTTACTAGTTAAAATCAGTAGAAAATAAATTCCTAGCTTTCAATTTTCAGAGATGTATTTAATGCTTAATTCTCCTTCTTTCACCTTGCCATAAAAAAAAAGACGTTATCTCAAGTACTAAAGGTCAAAGAAGAGATCCTCCAAGTACACCAGACTCTTTAATGAACAAAATAGCATCTGGCATTTAAAGTCATATTCTCTAAAGACAGAATAAAGAGTCTTTCAAAGTCTTTTCAAGGAATGAACTACTTTCTATTTCTATTAAGGTCTTAGATCTTCATTAAAGTTAATAAACAATTTAATTCTTAATAAGCTAGTCATTTGAATGTGTCAATGATACAAGTTTTAATTGCAGAAATTAACTAAGAAAACTAATAATGTATAATCATATCAGTTTTCTATAGAATGTCAGTAGTTAATATAGCCATTGATTGAAGTAAATTAAGGAAGAAGAGTCACTAACATAAGATCCAAGAGAATTTTGATACTAATTTCTTATCTTTTACAGGACATCTAATAGACTTTTCTAATTCTTATTTTAGACAAGATTCTCTACCTTACTGCTTCATTTTGCATCAAAGTGTTATTTTTCAAAAAAGTTACTTCAAAACATTCATGGTGTAAACTGTCCATAAATTGCAAAGCTATATTTCATTTATTTGAACAGATTCATATATAATAAGTCAGATATTTATAAAAGTAAGAGTAATCCCTATTTCTCATAATAACCATGCCAGCATCACTTACTGGATGCTTACCATGAGCCACACGTTAGGCCAAGCACTTTACCTCATTTAATTATCTTAATATTCATATTATATAAATGTTGTGATTATCCCCATTTTCCAGAGGAAAAAATTGGAGCTTAGAGAGATTAATTTGCCCAAACATGGCTCCAAATGCCACTCAGATACAAATCCCAAAATCTTCTTTCCATCCTCTAAGCTTACAGAAGCCTGAATAGCTTCCTTATATTCATTCATTCATTCAAAAAATATTCATCAAATCCAATCCTTTCTAAGTACCAGGCACTGCCCTAGATGCTGGGGACACAGTGGTGATGTTAAAAAAAAATAATAATAATAATCCCTGCCTTCAGAGAGCATACATTTTGACAGAGAATGTTGAGAAAATAAAATGTACAGTAAGTCAGATGGTGAGTACTATGAAGACAATTATGGCAGATTAATAGGAGGTAGAAGGTAATGGTGTTGAGTGTGGTTTAGACAGGGCTCAGCATGTTTACAGAAACTTCCTGTTTCCCACACCTTTTCCTCATCACTTCTGCATCCCCAGTTCCTTATCCTCCCTCACATCCAAAACCAAAAGTTGGATAAGTAATACTAAAAATTCTAAGGCCAAATTCTGGTTTCAAATCCCAGAAGAAACCCTGTATTGAAAAATAGAAACAGAGTTGAGGAGAGTAGAATGAACGGGTATTTTCATGCATCTAAAAAACAAGTATTTTCAAAATTACTTTTACATTGGATAACCAAACTTTAATTAAGTCATTTCTAAAACTTCAATGCTGTTACTTCTAGCCACCCTTCATAGCTACCTGACTGTCAGCATGCTTCTGGTGGAGAAAGAAAAGACCTTTATTTGTTTTGACCATTTTTATTAACAGTTTCAGGACAGTTCAGTGTCTCAGGAAGAAACACCTTTCCTCTCCAACGGTTTGAACAATAAAAGCCATCCACCAGTGAAACCAGTTTCAGTGAAGATGACCTGAAACTATCAAGGTTCTACTACACCAACAATGAGTTGATCGTGTCTCCAGTGCAGACATTCTGGAAGAGTTAAGCTAATAAAAAAGTCCAGAACAAATCACATACATATGCAATTTAGATACTCTACCGTCCTTGACCTTAAAGTAAACCAACAACCAGTGTTCTGTTGTTATTGTTGTTTTATTTTTTTTAAAGATTTATTTATTTATTTTAGAGAGAGCATGCGCACACGCACGCGAATGTGGGGAGGGGTGGGGGAGAGGGAGAGAAAGAATCTCAAGCAGACTCTGGGCTGAGCACGGAGCCCAATGCAGGGCCGATTCCAACGCCCTGAGATCATGACCTGAGCCGAAATCACAATCACACACTTAACTGGCTGAGCCCCCGAGGCCCCCCTTGTTGTTTTAATTTTTAAGACAAAGATTATTGCAAGGCTTCGATTAATATTCACATTTTAAGAATCATTTATATGCCAATCCAGATCATGACAGACAATAATCAAATTTGGTATAATGACTGTTCCTATAAATACAACATCTTTTGGAGAACCTAATTGCTTATTTCACCATTTCAGAGTCAGAGATTTAATAGCACTGTATCCATTAGTCTTACCTCTGCAGCTAAATAGTTCCCAGTTGCAAGGTGTTTAAATCTGAACAAGCTGTTCCATTGTCCAGCACCCCCGCGGCATGGGTCATGGTGAACGACCTACAGACAAAAAAAGCAACAACAATAAAGCCTAAAAGATATTCATGTTGCTGGCAAGCAGGTGCCCACAGTTTATACAAAGCGTTCGCCTGTTAATGCTAACTTGTCAAATCCAATATATGTTTTCATGAAAGGACAACATGGCAGAAAAACAAAATTCCCCGCAAATAAGCAAGAGGCATAACAGTTCGCTCACTGTGTGCATGCGTGATGTTCATGCCTTAAATGTGTAAATATGGTCTTCCTCCAAGAGACAGGTTTCCCAGGCCAAAACTGGAAACGCTGAGGGGTTCTCCCCCATTTGTTATTCAAATATTCATTCAACAAATCATATTAAAAGCTTACTATACACCAGGTACTCTTCTAGGCAATAGGGTCACAGCAATGAATGAGACTAGAGCTTTCAATAAATAAGATTTGGCAAGTGCCAGGAGGAAATAAGCAGAGCGCATGACTGAATAATTAGGGAAGGCTTCTTGAGATGCGGCGATTAGCCCAGGCCTGTCCGACATGACATGTGAGCTGAAACCTGCAGGATCAGAATGAACAGTCACGTAGAGAGATCGGAAGATAGCATTCCAGGCAGAGAGAACCACAAATGCCAAGGCCTGGAGCTCTCAACGAACTTAATTCTTGGCCCTTTCCACATGTGCTTTTTTATTAATACCATGGCCTTTGATACCTGTCCTTGGAATTGGCCTTGCCCCAGATGCTGAGCCACTAGGCTCGCTGAGAATAAAAGTAGATGCTCTGAAGCAGGTGCCTTGGGGCAGTCGCAAAGCCTACATTTTGCAGCCTGAAGATGACTGTGTTTGAGTCCCAGCTCTGCCAGTTCCTATGGTATGATCGCAGCAAGTAATTTAATATCTTCAAGCCAGTTTCATCATGTACAAAATGATTTTAATTCATAGGATTGTTTTGAAGATTAAGTACTAGGGAACTTTTCATTATTCTCCCCCAACAGGTTACCTTCTTTTTGTTAATACTGACCCCCCCACCCCGGACTCCTGCACAGCCTCAGATTCTGTGTGCTGCTGTATATAACCTCCTAATGCTTTTGCTAGACTCTAGCTTCTAGGTCTTCCCCTACTCTGATAGTTCAAATAAGATAATAATTATGAAAAGACTTCAAAGTGGAGGAAGTCTTAAAAAAAAACCACTCTCCCTGTGACCAAATACCTACCCATCCTCCAAGGCTAAGTTCTAAGTTCTCATATCAAACTTCTTCCACAAATCCTTTGCAATCACACCGGCTACCATCGAACTTCTTTGGCGAAGGCATAGATACCTTTGACACTCTGATCAAATCTATTGGTGGTCTCGCGAACATACACACACATTTGTATACAGCTGCTAGAGGTTCACGAATAACTTGAAGCTCACCACGGATCCCAGACTAAGAACTCCTATCCCAGACAGTAGTAGGTCTAGCAACACCAGTATGATGCCCTAGGGGACAACTGGAGATACAGAAAACATTTTCATTCGTCACAGTGATTTTGGAGGGATGCTACTGGCATCATCGGGCGTTGGCTAAGATACTATATATATATATATTTATATATATGCTGGAAGTCTCAGGGGAGTTGAGCACAGGCTAGATATTGTGTGTGGCACTCGGGTCCCACCCCACCCTTCCAAGCGCTCCTCTCTCGGTGTCTCTGTGAGGGTGGAAATCCCCACCAGCAGGGTTCTGGAGTCATTCCATTAGGATGGAAAGCAGAGAAAAGTAGACGAAAGCTTCCCCTTCGGGGTCCGGTGAAGGGGCGGCAGCTGCCTAGTGCAGCCTCCTGCAAGGTGATGTGGGCACCTCCTGAAGCAAGGGGGAGAGGGCTGAGGGCTCAGAGGAGGAGCAGTGGTGATTTTCGGCATTGCCTGATCTTCAAATAAGACCACGTTCCCTACCCTAGTTTTCCCCATCCGGTCCTTCCAGTAACACTGAAACCTCATTTCCTACACCAGATACCTCTTTGCTTGAAACAACCTCAACCACGTTGACCGACACAGCGCACGATAAAGAAATGTCCCACAGCCCACCTCGTTCAAACCTCCTGCAGAAACGAACCTACCACAAACAGAAATTGGTAATACTTTAACATACAATCATATTAAAAAGTTTTCATATCAAGTCAGATGACAAGTCCAGTAATTGAAGAGAAATTCACTACGAAGCTTAACTGAGTGTAAGACATTGTTTCAGAATTATTAAATAATGGATTCATTCTCTCCATGTTGACTGCTCGGTATTTTCAACTACACATGTTGTTGGAAAGGATTACGATGCAGTGATACAGTTACAGCAAAATCTATAAAACTAATAGTAAATAGATAAGAGAGAAGATTCACAATTCCTTTAAAAGACTTAGAGCCAAATATCACATAGGCGGAGACACATGAAATGAGGGGAACTCACTGTATGGGGAAGTCACTATGTGACTTTTTTATGACTATTTCATTAATAAAGCTTTAAAATTATACCTCACATTATTGCTATCCCTGTATTTCTTTAATTCTTTAGAGCACAATGAGGGGCGCCTGGGTGGCTCAGCCGTTAAGCATCTGCCTTCGGCTCAGGTCATGATCCCAGGGTCCTGGGATCGAGCCCCGCATCGGCCTCCCTGCTCCGCGGGAAGCCTGCTTCTCCCTCTCCTACTGCCTGCCAATCCCCCTGCTTGTGCTCTGTCCAACAAATAAATAAAATCTTTTAAAAAAAATTCTTTAGAGCACAATGATAAGAAGTCTACGGCGTGAAAAATACATATTTCAATTATGTATTTATTTGGGGGGCTGCCTGTTATCTTTCAGGCTTAGCCCGATAAAAGACATTGTCAGGTAGACTTCATGGAAGAATATCATGTAGTTTTGGTGATGGTTGTTTTTCCTGAGACTTTCTCAATTCCCTGTAAACCTATCCTGTTGAAGGATAAGGTCTCTTCTGAATGCTAGAGACTGAAAGTATGCCTCAATATTACTGGGGTTTCAAGAAAGAAAACATGCTTTTTGTACTAGTTCATCTCTATTCTAAACCATGTCATAACTTAGAGAATTGTTGTGATGTTACATTTATAATTAAGGCTCAGCTCATTGGCATAAACATCATACTTCCTCATTTTCTGTTTCAATAGTCTGTAATTTCTGTTGTTATCCCTATTCAATATGTTTATTTCCTTCTTTTTTTTTTAACCATGGACAAATAAATGTGTTCTGTTATTACTTCCCTTAACACAAGATCACGAGATAGTCAAGGGCCCACATTTACCCCTGCTCTTTCATTTTCCTGTACTTGTATAGAATGTCTTTTTTTTTTTAAGATTTTATTTATTTATTTGAGAGAGAGAGACAGCGAGAGAGAGAGAGCACAAGCAGGGGGAGCAGCAGAAGCAGAGGCAGAGGGAGAGGGAGAAGCAGGCTCCTGTTGAGCAGGGAACCCAAGGCGGGGCTCAATCCCAGGATCCCGAGATCATGATCCGAGCTGAAAGCAGACGCTTAACCGACTGAGCCATCCAGGCGCCCCTGTATTGAATGTCTTCTGATCCTCTCATCTTCTACCACTTCTTTCAAATCCAAATGTATTCATTCAAGACAGGTACAAATATTACACCTTCTAGAGTAATTATTTACATGTTGAAATACATATTATTTTATTATCAATTATTTATTATAAATTATTTTCCTTTTGTTTTTTCTAAATTGGAATTTAGGGATGTCATTAATTTTTAATCATGTAAATCTATAAATAATATTACCTATGAATTTCATTTTAAGATATTAAAGAAGTGTCACGAAATATATGCTGTAAAAGGGAAGTGATGGGTTTAAAATGGTTGAGAACCACCACTATCGGCCTGGATGTCCATTAAATCAGGATGGAACTTATCAAATGTCAGCTTGTTCATAGGTAATTATGTCCATCTTATCTCCTCCACCATACAGAAAGATCCTTTAAAGAAAAATCCATACCTTACATTTTCTTAATTACTCTACCATATTGGCAACATTTAAGAAACGCTTTTTAAAGGATGGGTGAAATCTTTTTTTTTTTTAAGATTTTATTTATTTATTTGACAGAGACAGACATAGCGAGAGCAGGAACACAAGCAGGGGGAGTGGGAGAGGGAGAAGCAGGCTTCCCGCGGAGCAGGGAACCCGATGCGGGGCTCGATCCCAGGACCCTGGGATCATGACCTGAGCCGAAGGCAGACACTTAACGATTGAGCCACCCAGGCACCCCTGGGATGGATGAATTCTTAACTATGGGTCTCGTCATCCAATAAAAATGGTGCTCCCCAAAAGAAACAAGTGTTTTTCTCCATGACTGTACAGTTCTGATATCTGTCTCTACCTAAAGTGCGTGGAAGTTCCATCGTAACTCCAATGCCATTTGAGGCACATCACCTGCAGTCCGATCAGTCCTGACAACATTTCACGATGGATTTTTAAAAAAGCAACTTCCAAACTGAGGGTTGCTGGAGTGGTGGCGGGTGGGAGGGATGGGGTGGCTGGGTGATAGACATTGGGGAGGGTATGTGCTATGGTGAGCGCTGTGAATTGTGCAAGACTGTTGAATCCCAGATCTGTACCTCTGAAACAAATAATGCAATATATGTTGAGAAGAAAAAAAAAAGAAATAGATAGCAGGAGGGGAAGAATGAAGGGGGGGCGGAGGGGGAGACGAACCATGAGACACGATGGACTCTGAAAAACAAACTGAGGGTTCTAGAGGGGAGGGGGGGTGGTGGGATGGGTTAGCCTGGTGATGGGTATTAAAGAGGGCACGTTCTGCATGGAGCACTGGGTGTTGTGCACAAACAATGAATCATGGAACACTACATCAAAAACTAATGATGTAATGTATGGTGATTAACATAACAAAAATCTTTTAAAAAAGCAACCTCTATATATTCCCTTATTAGATGAGAAAGAAAGAGACAGGAAAAGACATACCCCAGAGAGGATAGGTAAAGGAAGTAGCAACATTTCAAATTGATCACAGTAACAAAGAGGTACAAGTTAGTCCACAAATACTATTGTGTTATGGGTTTATCATAAATTTAGATGCATATAACAATAAAATAATCAGCCTAGTAAATCTTGTCTTTTTTATATAAATATTTATTAAAATCCAAAAAATATTTGCACACCTCTATTTCCCAGAGCGCTTTAGAACTGGTAGCAGAAGTAGCTGACTGACGCAAGGTTGTCCGAAGGAAGATGTGCTGTTTTTTCTCATATTCGTCACAAGTCAGAAACTTCTCTTGTTCCGCATGAAACAATCTAACAACATCACCCTAGGAAAGCAGGAAGAGAACACTGTATTTCCAAGAGAAGTCTGAACAAATAGACATAAGAAGCAGATGTCTCCTGGTTTTGATACTCTGGGCCCTTCTGCTACTTACTTGGCTTTTAATGATTATCTATACATGTCAAACTATAGAGAAGAAAACTCAATGAAACACTCATAGTGACTATGTTAAGGTTTATAATCATCTTCTGAACTATGAATACTACTGAATACACAAGTTTTGCATCCAGAAGTTTAGTAAGACTACTTTCAATTCTTCTAGCAAATGTTCCCTGTAGCACATACTTACTCCTTTTAGTACATCCTCTCGATAGGAACTATATTTCATGAATAAAGTGATTTTCCAGCTAGTGTTGCAATTAACGGCATTCACCTATTAATGAAGAATGTGAAATTGTAAAACTGATTCCATTTTATACCAGAAATTATTCCTCCAACTAGTAAAAAAGAGAAAAAAGATAACTCTGGACAACGAAGTATGTACCTCAACACAAACACCATCCAAAAATAGTAATCACTATCTACACAGATCTTAGGAATATTAATTAGCATAATCACGTTCATGACAACAATGAATGAAGCTGTGACTTTTTTTTTCCTCTCGTGATAAAAATAAATTCATTTTCTTTCCTCCTGAACTCACCTCCTTACATCCCGGATTATCGAGAAGCTCTATGTTGCTGGCATGCAGTGGTTGTCCTGCGTTCACAGGCATCAAGACAACTTTATCACCCACGACAATCTAGGAATCAGAAATAAGTTGCAACTGAGACGCCGAGCACATCTGTGGTGCTATACTTGAAGCTAGAAATAACTGCAGGGAAGTCCAGTCATTGACCTAACACCTGGTCTGGCTTCCACACAAATCTTAGCTCAGGGGCGCCTGGGTGGCTCAGTCGGTTAGGCGTCTGCCTTCGGCTCAGGTCATGATCCCAGAGTCCTGGGATCGAGCCCCACATCGGGCTCCCTGCTCGGCAGGGAGTCTGCTTCTCTCTCTCCCTCTGCCTCTCTCCCTGCTCATGCTCTCTCTCTGTCTCTGTATCTCTGTGTCTCAGGTGAATAAATAAAATCTTTAAAAAAAAAAAAAATCTTAGCTCAATTCTTTTTCTCTTTGAATAAAATATTTTCTGATAAATGATCATGTAGTCATGTTTCAGAGTGCCTAGCAGCCTGGATTCATAAAACGAGTGTGGACCCTTTTCTTATTAGTCTCCCATTTCAGTAAGAACTTTTTCAATGTCAATAAATAGGACGTTACCCCTGCACCCCGGGTCTTATGCCGTGAGCGCAGCAGCAGAGCAAGTGAATACATCTGCCACAATCAATCTGCCTAAATAGTAGAAGCACATCAAGTGCAAGCAGAAAGTGTTACTCATTTGTATTATCTATGGGATTAAAAACAAGCCTGTTAAATTTGAAATTTCCCATCATCCCAGAAATACATTAAACATTCTAATGTCACCTGGATCCAGGAAATGCCCAATTAGGAATGACCCTGTAGAAATATGCTTATTGTTTGGTCCTTGAGCATCTGGTTCACTCTTATTTTAAACATCCCAAACTAATATTGCTCTTTAAACTTTGATGTTCAGTTTTAAATTAAAAAAAAAATTTAACTTAAAATTTTTTTAATTAGGAGGTGCCTGGCTGGCTCAGGTGGTAAAGCATGCAACTCTTGATCTCAGGGGAGTAGAGATTACTGAAAAAAAAATATATATATATAAAAATTTTTTTAGTTGGCTTTGGGAGAAATGCTCCAGAGAAGTAAGTCGAAGTTGATTTTTCATTTATGTTATCATTAACAATGTCCAATTTATCTTCAAGAATTTATATTCATAACTCAAATTGTGGGAAATGAAGTTATGTTTTCTTTTTTTAAAAAAAAAAAAAGATCTTATTTATGTATTTGTCAGAGAGAGAGAGCACAAGCAGGGGGAGTGGCAGGCAGAGGGAGAAGCAGGTTCCTCGCTGACGAGGAGCCCCTTGCAGAACTTGATCCCAGGACCCTGGCATCATGACCTGAGCTGAAGGTAGACGCCCAAATGCCTGAGCCACCCAGGCGTCCCTAAGTTATGCTTTCTTAATGGTAATAATGAACAGTTTAATTTTAGAGTTACTAAAGTTTCTCTTGTTACAACCCATTAGAAGACTTATGACTGTATGGGGTGCCTAGGTGGCTCAGTCGCTTAAGCCTCCGACTCTTGATTTCAGCCCAGGTCATGATCTCAAGGTCCTAGGATTGAGTCCTACACTGGGGTCCATGCTGATCGCAGAGCCTGCTTGTCCCTCTCCCTCTGTTCTTCTTTGCACTCCCTCTCTCTCTCTCAAATAAATAAATAAAATCTTTTTTAAAAAAAGACTTATTACTATATAAGACCTACACACTCAATTCTCATATAGAATTGCTCACCATCTCAGAAATGAAAACTAATACCTTCTCTTTGCATATTTCTTACTGAGTATTAGAGTACATTAGTTTGACAGATAACTGAAAAATTAGGCCTCAGAAAATAAGAATAAACAAAACTTCTCTTCCCTTAACCTAGACCTAGACTTTCAAGAACATAATTTCATATTTCCAATATGAATTAAGCCTTTATGTGTTATATACAGGAGTCTACATTTACACAAAGTACTGTTATCACAAACTATGATAAAGAAGCCTCAAGCTCACTATTCGAGCAAAGGGAAGTTGTTCTTAGGTTTGCAGAAGTAGCTTCTACTGCTTACAGGATTGGTCTCTATTCATCACCTGCCTTTCAAGTCCATCATCAGTCGGGTGCTGGGGCCGTGACTCACCAAAGCCATCATAGAAGCTCTCTATGCACAGATAAGGGAATATCATCAAGAAACATGAAGTGAGAGGGTGAGGGGGTAGAGCCAGGCTCTCTTTGTGTAAAAAAGGGAAGGAGGGAGGGAGTAAGAGTACATGCATCAGAAATCTTTCCGGGGGTTTACTGTGGTACAGAGGACAGACAATGGGGAAATGGAAAAAAGGATGAGACTTTAAGCAATACATCTTTATATTGTTTTCTTTGAACCAAAATTGGTAAGTATTTTTAAAAATTAAATATAAGCAAAAACATATAAACTCACCATGACATAAACATATTTCCAACATCCCCTTCCAAAACACACACACACACACACACACACACACTTATTGCACATGACACCAAGGCAGCTCCAACTCTCAGGGCCAGACAGAAATCTACGTAGCCATTCATACTACAAATACTGGGACTTAATACACATCCTGCCCATGCTGCGTCTGATCTTCCAATTTCTTTTTTTTTTTTTTAAAGATTTTATTTATTTATTTGACAGAAAGAGACAGCGAGAGAGGGAACACAAGCAGGGGGAGTGGGAGAGGGAGAAGCAGGCTTCCCGCGGAGCAGGGAGCCCGATGCGGGGCTCGATCCCAGGACCCTGGGATCATGACCTGAGCCGAAGGCAGCCACTTAACCGACTGAGCCACCCAGGTGCCCCTGATCTTCCAATTTCTTAAAGGACAATTGGATTTGGTCTACAATGTCATTCTTGTCTGCATCGTAAAATATTAGCCAATAAGCTGCTAAATATAATGATATATTCTAGCTATGTCTTTCCAATTAAAAGAATATTTTTGTTTGCACCTATATCCACTACATCTTACTATTTTACTATGGTTTTCTGTAAGCTTTGGGTCAATCCATATGTCATATTTATTTCAAAACACCGCCCAGAAAGTCTTCTACTGTATATTTTTAAGAGACCAGCCATATAGCCAAAATGCTCTAAACACCAAGAATAAGAACGGTATTCACAAAGAGGATCTAACATTAACTCACTAATTTCCAAGTCCTCAGTCTTGTTCTTGACAACAGTTACTTTGACTAACCAAGGTGAAAAAAAAATCTTGCAGATGGAATGGATAAGATGCTAATCAAAAGAAATAAAAAGAACATTAGAGGTGCCAAAAAGAATACAAAGTGTGACAAATAGTCCCTGTCCTCAGGGAATTCACACCTAATTAGATAACTTGGTAAATATGGAACTTGGTAATATGCTCTGAAGAACACAGCACGGGGCTGGTCCACTGATGTGGTCTGATACCTTCTGAGAAGCTGTGTATTTAAAATAAGGAACTTGAGGATACAATCATTTTCTGCCATGTCACGCTCACCCTAGTACACAAGCATCTTTTAAAAATTCCAATTCCAAAAGCACTTCTGTTGATTCTATGCAACAGCCATGCAGATCCAAGCTGAGATTTTACTGAAAATAAAGAGTAATATAATGCCACTGGCAGCTACCTTTCTTTGGAAGTGACACCTGGCATGACATTGCAGTAGAAGCCAACATACCAGGGATCTATCTAGTCCTGCCTTTGCTAGAATTCCAAGAGAATTAGTTTTGCAAAATAACAAAATCGACTTGCTATTTGAAGAGGCTCTTTGCCTAAGAGTTGAATTTTTCTTCTCACTGAAAGAATATCTGGGCTTTCCTCCTTTTTAAAATCTACCACTGGGGCGCCTGGGTGGCTCAGTCGTTAAGCGTCTGCCTTCGGCTCAGGTCATGATCCCGGAGTCCCGGGATCGAGTCCCGCATCGGGCTCCCTGCTCGGCGGGAAGCCTGCTTCTCCCTCTCCCACTCCCCCTGCTTGTGTTCCTTCTCTCGCTGTGTCTCTCTCTGTCAAATAAATAAATAAAATCTTTAAAAAAAAAAATCTACCATCAAGGTAAAGAACTAATGTCTTCCTTCATCAAAGCTGAAAATGGGGCGCCTGGGTGGCTCAGTTGGTTGAGCGACTGCCTTCGGCTCAGGTCATGATCCTGGAGTCCCGGGATCGAGTCCCACATCGGGCTCCCTGCTCGGCGGGTGGTCTGCTTCTCCTTCTGACCCTCTTCCCTCTCGTGCTCTCTGTCTCTCATTCTCTCTCTCTCAAAAAATAAATAAAATCTTTAAAAAAAAAAAAAAAAGCTGAAAATGAAAAATTAACCACTCAGTCATGGGAAAATAAATGAAAATGAAATATTTATGTACTCTGCTATCCCCAATGACTTTCTAACTAAACAACAGCAAACAAGGGCCTCTTTACAGCTGGAAAGTTGAGGGATCCATGAATCTATTTTCCCCAAAAAACTACCCAACTGACCCTTCTATAAATAGTAGAAACCACTGATTTTTGAGGATATGAGCATTTTTCTCCCCAAACTACCATCAGCCTCATTCTTACATTTCATTTCTGTCACTGAACATCTTATTGGATACTTACAACCTGAATCACAACTTACTAATTGCTTAATAGTAAAATATAAGTTTAAAAATCCTTTGAACTTTACAATTTCTTCTTCCTAGCTTACTATACTTTTAAAGAAAATCAGTAGTAATTAAATCACTTGTTATGAAGTGACAGTATTTGCAACTGCCTTCAATAAAATACATTTTGGAATTTTAGAACGATACTTATTGCTAGGGAATGCTACCTATTTCTAGGGAAGAAAATGAGCATTACAAGACAATTATTTATGCGCCAAACAGGGGATGTGGGTGTGCTTGTTTTCACAGCAACCTTAATCACATACAACAGCTACACAGTGGTGAGCAAAAATCGTGAGATGTTCCAGCAAAAAGCAATGTGGAAGGTTGTTTTAGCCATGCTTTATGGAGCACATCTATAGAAGGAGGATTCCAATATTGCACTTAACAATTACATTGTCCATTTTACCAAGACGGAATGTTTGGGTGGGAGGCCCCCCGACCCCAGTACAACTAATTATTTGAAATAGTTCATTACATTCAACTCTCAGTTGATCCTATAAAGGCATTTGGGAGCAGGGAAAGGAATAGATAGAATGAATAAAATCCACAGCTAATCTAAAGGCCCTAATTTATCCAATCATTTCCTCGTATTCCCTCAGAACTTTAGCTCGGGTTTTACTCATTTTCAAGTCTGATTTTCATTACCACTTACAGACTGGGACACTGTTCCATAGGAGACTGGAGAGGGAAAAAAAGCATTACAAGAAAGGGCACCAGAAGACATGGGGTGTTCATAAACTGCATAATCAGTCCCTATATAATTGAGAGTTGATTGTAATTAACTACCTACTGAAATTAACATATATATCATGCTCACAGCACACATCATTTGATGCCAAATAATAAACAAGTAGAACTTTTTTTTTTTTTTAAAGGAATCCAACACAAGACTTAAGGTGCATTACATTCCTGCATGCCATGCATCTCCCAAACCTTACCTAAGGAGGATATCATCAGATAATTTATTAACCAAATTAAACCATGAAGCTTGCATCCTGTGGAATTGAATTTGTATTTCAAAATTCGCTGAAAATATAGATTCATTATAAAAGAGGACACTTCTAGGACAAGAAATATCCAAAACATATTTAAAATGTAATCAAACTATTGAGAACGCTGTCAGAATAATTATACTTTTATATTGCTTTGAATTTATAACATTAATTTTTTAAAATCTCAACTATTTTTCTTGATCACCTGACCCAGTACTTGTAAGGTGTTCTATTTAAGAAAGTTATTTAGCATTTATCGAGCATTTTCCATGTGTTAGGAACTGTCATTTGCTACTTTATTACAAACAAAAATATCCAACAATTGATCCTGTTGAATCATTTCACATAATTTTTATTTTCCCTACTCCATAAACTAGCAGAAAATACTTTAGCAACTACTAAAATTTACATGATACAACATACCTGTATTCCAAAACATATTTTAAATATTGTCATCAACAAGCAAGTGCCTATCTATATAGCTCCTCATACTCTATACGTCTTTAAGATTTATAGACTGTAAACAGCTGACCATAGAGCCAGTAAATGAAATATTGTCATAATTCACTGTTACTCTATTAATTCAAAGGGATAAACAACATTTCCTAAGCATAGTTTTCTCCTTACAACCGTGCTCCCTTCTGATTAGGAAAGGAAACAAATTCTACCTCTCCTTTAAAAGGTTCAGCCAATGTTTACATTACTTAAATTCTTTCATATGAATTCCAGCTGGAAGATGATTTTTTAATTAATCTCATTTTGTCTTTTTATGATTCCCAAGCACAATGTGCACTATAAATAAATAGTTCTAGCCTATTCAAGAGATCACCATAAAAATAATGTGTTGATTGAAAACTACATATTCTTTCTTTGTGCTATCTGGATTCTCTCACTTATTAAGAATTATTGTCTTTAGGAACACGCTGTTTCCCTCTTAATTTTATTTTTACATACGTTGTCACCCTCACTTCTCAGCTTCCAGAAGGGATGAATATAAAACCAAGACCCTTCATTTCCTGCAACATCCAAGGACACACGCATGGCATTCTTCTCCAGTAAAGCAGGTAATCTCTTGTTGACAGTCAGATACTTGTTGCTTTTTATATGCAGCAGCTGTGGGGAAAAAGACATTACCACCTTTATTCTTTGATGTCCTCTGTTAATTACATGTATGTGTTTGTACATATATCTTGTGCTCACATAATCCTGCTTGATGTGCAGGTTGAACAAAGGCACACTTCAA
The DNA here is from genome assembly GCF_054177405.1 of Leptonychotes weddellii. Classification (NCBI taxonomy): domain Eukaryota; kingdom Metazoa; phylum Chordata; class Mammalia; order Carnivora; family Phocidae; genus Leptonychotes; species Leptonychotes weddellii. The sequence continues at coordinate 87,618,580 of NC_138373.1, forward strand.
ACTTCACACTCACCATGTTTCCAAGCTGACTTTCTTTGGGTTCCTCCTCACCTCTACCCCACAATGAACCAGGCACATGGAGAAATCAAACAAGAGCACACGTCTGAAAATTTTCATCTACTGATAAATAATAAGATAAAACCAGGCTTCCCAAAGGAGACCAGGAAATGCCCCCAAATCACATTTTCTTCATTTCTTGCACAGACACAAAACCAGAATATGCTAAAATATAACCAAGAAACTAAAATAATGCACCAAACCTCTTAGTATCATGAACTATCGTTGCCATGGACAGCCCTACTTCTTCCTCTGTGAAGAGGCAGGCTTTGCATCCCAAATAATTCCTGCAGGAGGATCCTACTCCCTTCTCAGATGAGCAAAGATGCACCATTTCTCAGACTTTTTGGACGCCATGGACAAAACCTTTCCAAGACATTATTCTACCGAGTAGGAAAGCTAAAACAAATAACCTTTCCTGTCTTTTATGACAATCATTTCAAAACAGAATGGTCATTTTAATATCTACAATATAAGAAAGAAATTATCTCATGAGCCAATGAAACCCCCCCTGGCCCAACCCCGCTCCTTCGAAATCTACCTTGATAGAGCACATGGCTCGGTCCCTAACTGACCATGCAAACATTTGTGCTTCCGGTTCTTGACAAGAAACATAAGCTCCTCTTGCTGGCACTTCACATTAATCAAACCTTGGTTAAGAAAAACTCTATTTATGGAGGATTGCTCAAGGGACATGCAACCCACCCATGCCACAGGTATCATATAGTCTCATTAGATGAAGTCCTACATTCTGGTTGCTGCAGATCCAGGCACTCTCATCATGTCCCAGGAGAGGGCTGCTTTGACAGATCTGTGCACTAGCATTTTGCCATTGGCCAATAACAAAACATCAGGCGATATTATTTTTTAAAACAGCTCTATGAAACACCTCATTGTAGTGTTTACTGTAAGGAAGTTGTTAAGGCTATTATTTACTCTATTAAACAGTATCCCCTTTATGAGAGCTCACCGGAAGAAAACTTCTCTGGTCTTCCTGGGAACATTTGCGCTTCTAGACCTTTGACTTAGTTCTATGTTAAGGACCTCCTAGGGGAGGGCTATAATATACTATGCTTCCTTTACAGCAAGGTGAGCAACGAAAAGGCTTCCAAGCAAAGCTGACCAGACTTTACAACATGGATTTTATAAACACGCCTGCGCTCTGACTTCACCTTATTCATTTAACCACTCTTTTCCCTTTGACCCAGTTGCCTTATTTATTTCTATTTTATCTTATGTGGTGTGTATTTTTGAAAATGCCTTACATTCTTTTTGGAACAAGGTGGGGCATATATTAACAAATAAACCAAGTAAAAAGTTAAAAGATCTAAGTGAAACACAAGAGAGGAATGCAGCTGAGATAAATCAGTGTGCACACTCATTGAAATAAATCATTTAATAACAACTCAAGGACAATTTCCATATAAAAGTACAATATGAAAACTTTCCTCTCTCTACAAAATGAAAAAATTAAGCTTCGTGTGTTACATGGTAGTCCCATTAATTCTAAAGGAAGATTTTACTACAGGCCTTTAGAAATTATGTTTCCCCATCTTCCTCCTTTTGATGTAATGACCTGTGCATACATCTAGATTAACTCACTTTCTTACGTGTATACATCAGACTTACTCACAAACATATAGAATACTGTGCTGAACATCACCTGAAAATATCACAATATCCATAATTGCCATCAAAGAACAAACTATTGTATCCCCAATTTTAATGCAGCTTGAAATTCCTATGCAAATGCAAATTATCCATAAGATATTGGCCTTTTTTAAGAGAAAGTAAATAGACTTACTTGTATAACATTACTGTATTTCACAATTTCTCCCAACAGTTTCTTATTCTCTGATTCATTTTGTTTTTGTTCCAGTTCTGCAGCATGCTGTAAAATGATTATCAAATACTCAGCATGGAAACATAGTAAGCAGAGTACAATAATTAACAAAGAAACAAGGTTATTTTAGGAACAAAGACTATAACCATGAATAAAATAGGCTGGCTGCTTTACTCTTGGTGCTAGGGGTAGGGGGACCAACAATTAAATAAATGACTATAATATAGTATGATCACTGTCTCAATTTGATGCTGAAATGTGGCCAAAAATATCCCGGGATGCTTTTATGTTAAAAATCTCAGAAAAGTACTAGGCTGTTTGGTCTTACAAAATTAGTTTCAGAAGGAATATTGTTAGACAAACCAAACAATATAAAAATAGAAGGTGAATTTCAAAAGACTAAAAATAGTTTCAATTCCAAAAGTAACAGGAATTTTAGTAACACAAAATTTAAGTTCTATCGAATTTACATTCAGCCCAAACCAGAAGCAACAGACTTTCAATTTTTTTTTAGTCTTTCAAGAAAAAAATTAAGTAATATGCCAAGTAAAATATCACTGGATTTGAGATTCCTACAGAGATTCTGAATTGTTTCTAGCTTGATGTGAATCTTTGAATTAGTCTGGCACACCCTAAAAATTAGCAGCAGGAATGTATTAGCTTCATGCCAGGAAATGAGGGGTCACACCCTATAACTTAAAAGTCCCTTCCACTTTCAATGTGTTGCTACATCTATTCTAAATCTCTGTGTATTGAGTGAAATCACTAAGATACAAAATAGATAGTTTGTTATTTCTGTTCTAGGTCTAGCCTAAGCCAGACCAATGGAAGCCTGGCCCTTACCTGTAATTTCTTCAGCAAGGCTGCCTCTGTGTGGTTCCCCTGTTTGGCTTGCTTAGCTTTCCAATATTGTTTCTGGGCAGAATATCGGTTCATAGGGCACACCTTAAAGAGGCAGTCTAAAACAAAGCAACAAACAAAAACACTGTAACTAAGGCAACCAGCATTTCTTAGATTTTCTTTAGAGCCTAGCCCTGGCATCTCGTAATCCCTGAGCAGAAAGAACATTGAGCCCATCTCCCAGTCAACTCAAACTCCCCCATAACATCCTTTCCAAATAATTACTTAGACTGTTAAAATACCTTCTGTTTCATTAGTTTAGGTTTTTGAAAGGCTACCATAGTTATTGTAATTTATTAAAAAATCAAGTCAATGTAATCATTCCATTATAAGGTACTTCTTAATGATAATGGGGTACCTGGTCTTAGAAAGTGAACAGAATGAGATTAGTGACTTTCACTACCTTCCCTCACCTTGTGCAATTATTTATTCATGGTATGTATCTTTGACAGCCAAAGTGATACAAAAAGTAGAAACAATCAGTCACAACAATTACATTTCAGGGGTGCCTGGGCAGCTCAGTCACTGAGCGTCTGACTCTTGATTTCAGCTCAGGTCATGATCTCAGGGTCATGAGATCAAGCCCCACATCAGGCTCTGTGCTATGCTTGAGATTCTCTCTCTCTCCCTCTCCCTCTGCCTCTCTCCCTGCTCACGCTCACTCTCTCTCTCTCTCTCTCTCAAATAAATAAATCTTTCTTAAAATAAATAAATAAATCACATTTCTGTCATCTATTCCCCAAGTTTCCACGTACCTGTAATAAATATCAAGATGGGAAATCATAGTGGAATAATACAGGTAATGATATCTCTAAATCAAAAGCTAAATATATTTTTTCTTTTTAATGAGGAAATTGTAAATTTGACTAAACAATCCTTCCATATGCTAATGATTTTGTATGTTTGTGAAATGGACTACAATCCAGAATAAAGATCAACTCCCAACATTCTTTTTTTTTTAATTTTTTTTTTTTAAGATTTTATTTATTCATTTGAGACACAGAGATACAGAGAGAGAGAGAGAGAGAGAAAGCATGAGCAGGGAGATAGGCAGAGGGAGAGGGAGAAGCAGGCTCCTCGCTGAGCCAGGAGCCCGATGTGGGGCTCGATCCCAGGACCCTGGGATCATGACCTGAGCCAAAGGCAGATGCTTAACCATCTGAGCCACCCAGGAGCCCCTCAACTCCCAACATTCTATGATAAAGGAATAGTGATGCAGAAAATCCAAACATTATCTTCATTTTTTTTCACAAAAAACTATTAATTTAAAATAATAAATTTATTTTGGTTGATGTGTTAATATTTAGGATCATTCTCATTTTTTAAATACGTATCACAAAAATAAAATTCAGGGGGTGCCTTGGTGGCTCAGTCGGTTGAGCGTTTGCCTTCGGCTCAGGTCATGATCCTGGAGTCCTGGGATCGAGCCCTGCATCAGGCTCCCTGCTCAGTGGGGAGTCTGCTTCTCCCTCTGCCCCTTACCCCATTCAAGCTCTCTCTCTCTCTCTCTCAAATAAATAAACAAAATCTTTTAAAAAATAAAATCAAATAAAATTCAGTCAATTTCACTACATTATTGACTACATTATATATATACTCATTCTATTTTCTTTAAAAATATTTATAAAATTGGGGTGCCTGGGTGGCTGGGTTGGTTAAGCGTCTGCCTTTGGCTCACATCATGATATCAGGGTCCTGGGATCAAGCCCCGCTTTGGGCTCCCTGCTCAGCAGGGAGCCTACCTCTCCCTCTCCCTCTGCCCCTTCCTCTGCTCGTGTGTGCTCTCTCTCTCTTTCTCTCTCTCAAGTAAATAAGCTAAATCTTTTAAAAAAAACTATAAAGTTAAATGATGGACTTGATCTCTTTTCAAATCTCTTATGGTTCTAATGGCATAAATGATCAAGAAATATGACTATACATTTTTAAAGAAATTTTAAAAACACAGAAGAAATAATGACTCTTTCTATAGTTTGTAATTATAAACAAATTCTATTGATTGTCCTCCCACTCAAGGTACACACAGGCTGTAGAAAACTAATTGTTAATTTCTGGTTTAAAAGTTATTCGGTGAGTAAATATTTCATACATAGCAGGAAACAGACACCTTCTGCCAGCTAAAAGTAGGCTGAGAGACCACCACAATTATAGTATGATATTGGTATCTCCACTTGGCACATGTGTGTGAAAACCAAATAACTAGACCCGAAAACTGTTTCCCTCGGAAACATATGTTATAAGCCCTAGAAATTACTTCCTACATATTGGTAACTACAAAGAGAATATACAAATTTTTTTCAAGCACCAATATACAGGCTGTTAATATCACCAAAAAAACGCTCCTAATGTAATGCAGCAGACTATTCTGACTATCCTGTATTAGGCCAGTGACTGAATTCTACATTGTCTTAGTGTAGCAAAAACACAAATCCATATTCAAGTGGAACTGAACTCCATCATCTGCAGCCTATACTTCTGACTTCATCCACACATGAAAAGAGAAGAGAAAAATGTGTCCCTCTCCATGACTTCAAATTCCTAACTAAGTTCATTAGGAAACGGTCCTTTAAAGAAGAAAATACTTTTGCTAAATTCTAGATCACCTCGGTAGCACTCCTAATTAGTGGTATCTTTGGGTAGCTAGCAAGCAGACTGTGTGTGTCATGGTCCTGAATGTTGTGGCTGAGGTTATTGTGAAGTGAAGCCAAACACTCAGCCAACCCATGTTTACTGGTCTGGTTGTGCTGCTAGGTGCTAAGAATCAGGTCCTGTCCCCAAAAAGTTCACAGTTGAGTGGATGAGAACTGCGTCTACCATGTGTTGGAAGTTTCACACTGGGGCTCTTGAGAAGGTACCATGGGACACAAAGATGGCCCACTTCACCAGGGGAGGTCAGAATAGTCCTCCCAAAGGAGAAGACACAAGCCAAGTTTGAAAGAACCAACATTAATTCAGCACGTTGGCAAGGGGGTTCAAATGCACAGAGGGGAGGGGTATGCCACACAGAGCCAATGGTGGGTACAGAGGCAGAGAAGGAGAATGCCAAGGAACCTACTAACCGTACAAGAAACTACAGCCTAGGCTGTGAAATGAGAATAGAGCAGTTGGCCAAAGTAGGGGTCTGTAGAGTACTCTGTGCTAGATTAGAAGAATGGACTTTATTCCCTGGAAAACGTCAAACTCTTAAAGGATTCTAAGTTCTTCACAGTGTGTGAAAGAAGATGTGACCAATACGCAAGGAGACCAGCAGAAAGCCCCCTGCCAGCATGCTGGGGGACAGCAAGGATCTGAATGTGGGCTATATGGTACTTGGGGGATAGCCATAGATTTCAAAGAAAGCAGCAGAACCAACAGGCTTAATAACCTATGAGATGTGGGGTGGGGAGAGGTGAGAAGGAGGGAAAGTGAAGATGGCCAGATGAATAAGCGTCCATCGACTTGTGTCTGAGATGCAAAGCCTCGGATTTCAAAAACCTTTCCATTGTCAGGGCCTTGGTTCTGTGGTCATCCTCAGCAGCCTCCCACTGGCCACATCTCATTTTGTACTACAGTAAATAAATAACCAATCCATTTCTGTGTGGGAACTAGTATCACGGGACTATTTTGGTTGATGGGAAAGAATGTGGGGCATACACAGATGTCTGTAAAAATGCTTTTCTTATTGATGGTGGTGATGGTGATGGGTGTGTGGGGGTGTGTGTGTGTTTAATTCTCTCTTCCTCTTTTAGAAAACATAAAAAAAAGCCTACTGGTCTTGGGCTAGTCACATATTTTGTCTGATTCTAAATTACTGCATAATAAAAGTGTTAATGATACCTGCCACGCCTCATTCACAGGACTGCTGAGATTGGCAAAGGAAATCTGTGTGAAAGTACTCTGTGAACTGTAAAGCCTTATTATAAATGTAAGATATTATTATTAATATTGCTTCATTCATTCAGCAATCGCTTCCCTAAGATTAAGAGATGACCAAACCCTTACAGAGCTCCCAGCAAAGAGCAACAAGAAGCAGAGTCCTCGGGTTGAACCTGAACACAAACCAAAAACACTCAATTCACAACAAGGTGTTTGCACCTGTGGTTTAAGATGCCACAGTGTGTTATCGTATAAAATTCTCGAATTCCCTGAAACAGCATGGCAGTGAGCAGAGGAGGCAATCTCTACTACCTTTAACATATGCAGACACAATCTCTCACACCAGCACAGGTGGAGTCTTCCACAAAAGTCCCACATTCTCCCCCCCTCTGCCAGTAGGAATCCTGCTCTTTCAGAGCTATCCTCTCTTATCTGCCCTCCTCACCGTGCCCTCTAGTATTTCTTGGTCTGCTCATTCTCTAAATTCAAAGGTATATAAGAAAAAGGTTTTCCGGGACACCTGGGTGGCTCAGCTGGTTAAGCGTCTGCCTGCGGCTCAGGTCATGATCCTGGGGTCCTGGGATCGAGCCCCGCATCGGGCTCCCTCCTCAGCGAGGATCCTGCTTCTCCTTCTCCCTCTGCCTCTCCCCCTGCTTGTGCTCTCTCTCTCTCTCTCTCTCTGTCTCTCTCTCCCTGTCAAATAAATAAATAAAATCTCTTTTTAAAAAAGTTAATTAAAAAAAAAGAAAAAGGTTGTCCAATCAGAAAGCAGCTCAGTGTCATCTGTTAATTAGGTAAGAACATTCTCGTCAGCATTTCAAGACTCAAAGAATAATTTTTAAAAAGGAAAGTTTTGCCTCATAGGGCCAACACTAAAAGCACAAATTAAAGGAAGTAACTTAAGTTAGTTTTTTTAAAAAGCTTAACCTGAAGACCTAAGGCCAATAATTTTGCAGAATTACAGAAGTTCAGGAAATGTGAGTAATCCTACAAAACATGATATATTCAGTCAGGCAATATTATAAGAACAATGCCTTAGACTTATAACTTTTTTTTTTTTTTTACAACTCTGGAAGGAAAGTAAGCCTCCCAAAAGTGTTCACTTTTAACTGAAAGAATTGGTAGCATTTTTTGGCTGCTTATAAACACTAGTGGAGGAAAAAATATGAAAGCCATTCAAACAGTGTGGAGCACATAATGTGGATACCAAAGAACTACCTTTCCTACAGGATTCCATGTAAATCTGGCAGGACACCAGTCTAAACCTCCACTTAACAACACCTATCTAAATAGTTCTGAAATGTTTTGCTTTGTATCTGTACTATAAATATTTGCATCTAAGGCAGTTTCTGTCCCCCAGAAACTGTCCATAGGACTCCATTTAGGCTACTAGATGCAAAGTTATGTAATGGCCAACAACTTCCTTTGGTAATGGTGGAAAGAAAACTTTCTGTTTCATTTCTCTTCCCTCCTAAAGATATTGTAAGATTTAAATGACACAAGACATATGAAACCATCAGCAAATGCCTGTCACAAAGCAGGCATTCAACAAATGGTTCTTTCACGGTAGCTTGTAAAATTACCTCATACTGATTACAGGGAACATGGTTGCCAAGGGCTTTATTATTTCCACGTGGAGAAAGGTAGGGAGGGAGGGCGTCTGGAGCCTTCCTTTTTCTCTTTATGATATAAACAGGACGCAGCAGCATTCAGTGAATGTTATGGGACCTTCCCAATGATAAAGTGGAAAGTTGTAAGAAAACTCTCCCTAGGGTAAGGGATAGGCACACAAGGGGCCATTGGATACTCGTAATTAGAATTCAGAGTTGGTCAGAAGACAGGTACACATTCATTAACTGAAAATGTAACTGTAGCTCTCTTTTGTCTTTCAGTTTCTCTAAGAAAGCATCATGAAATACAGTGTTTGTATAAAACTCTTTATGGTTAGAGTGTGTTTTTTAAAAGGAGTGTGTTTTGGGATGCCTAGGTGGCTCAGTCGGTTAAGCGTCTGCCTTCCACTCAGGTCATGATCCCAGGGTCCAGGGATTGAGTCCCGTATCCAGCTCCTTGCTCAACGGGGAGCCTGCTTCTCCCTCTGTCTGCAGCTCCGCCTGCTTGTGCTCTCTCTCTTCTCTCTCTGACAAATAAATAAAATCTTTAAAAAAATAAAATAAAATAAATAAAAGGAGTGTGTTTTGTTTTGCAAACAAAACTTCCACCTCCCTCGGTCATAGCCTAAGGCAAGGGTAGAGAGGGTGTGTAAGAGGGAAAGAGTCCTGTAGAAAATTTATTACAGGGATTAGCAAACATTAAAGTTTATCACAACCCCTGGATGGGCAACCAGGAAGATGCAAGATAACTTCCTCTAGGCAAAAGTCAGCTATTTTACTACCAAAGAGAGAGAGAAATAGCCTTTTGTAGTTACAGACTTCTAGACGGCTAAAATGTTAGAACTCCAAGGGGCTTCAGATAAAATCTAACCTTTTCCTTCTTTGAGATGAAGAAGTAAAAACTCAGAGTAAGCTGCCTAGGTCGTTCATGATAGAATCTCTAGATCAAAATAAATTAAAAATATGAAGAAGTACAACCACACATAGGATGCTTGAATGCCTTCACAAGTGACTGGCCTCTTGGTGGTAGGGAGTGATGGCAAGACCACACTTGGTTTGCTCATTCCAATTTACTCCTGTGGAACACTTTGTAAACTGTCAAGAGTACCACACATTGATAGTCAAGATCATTTGAGACCTTGAGAGTTAATCAGGATTATTTTCCGCCTATCCCAGAGAAGGAAATGGAGACTTTTCTTAAGACCACACAGCTGGTAAGGAATCGAGCTGGAATTTGAACTGAGATCCTCTGAACCCAACCCAATATTCTGTCACCATTTGGAAGCAGGTATGTCAATACAGAGGCAAAATCTGTCTCACTTGAAAAGCTGTTAAAATTTTACATGTACACCTCGAGACCAATTAGACAAATCTAATCTGACTTCTACACAATGGTCCTAAATATTTGAAGTCACCATTCATCTGACATCCCGAGCTCATCTTTGGTTTGATTACCACAGAGGGGTCTCCTCACAAAATTCCATTTTTATTATAAAATATGAAGAATACTTCCTCACAATAGATGAGATTTTAGCCAATTAAACATTGGCTTGTTAAGGCATTTATTAAAGCAGTTATTAATGTATTTATCAAGTATATGCAATAGTAAAAACACTGGTCAGAGAGTGAGATGTGCCTCGGTTTCCATGCTACCACAGTCCTGCAACATAATACAACTTCTAGAGAAATATTATGAAATAATATATATATTATATATGTGTGTGTATATATATATATATATACATAAATCTCTACAAGAGTCATAATACCTCAAAAGAAAATAATGAATAGTTTTTCATGGGAAATATGCCATATAGGCATATGTAATTAAATAAATCTTTTAAAACTAAAATAGGAATGTTACAAAAATCTTAGTCTCAAAAACATTAACTAATTCATACATTAATGGGTAAATATTCAAAAACAAATGAAACTTCTATTTTGCTTCATTTGGAGTGGGGAGAAAAATAAAATTCAAATGCATCAATGCTAATTTTCATTCTAGTCAAGGTTTAAATTTGAGCATTAGCAGACCATTATACTACACATAAGTGGAATTTTTTCAGAAAATCATAATGTATAATTTTGCAATCAATTATCCCATTCTCAAAATATCATATTACCACTGATAATCAAGAGTGTCATAAACAGACTGATTCAGAAATCTAAATGCAAGTTTCTTTTCTTTTTTTTATTTTTTTTTTAAAGATTTTGTTTATTTGAGAGAGAGAACATGAGCGGAGGGGGAGGAGAGGGCAGAGGGAGAGGGAGAAGCAGACTCCCCACTAAGCAGGGAGCCTGACATGGGGCTCGATCTCGGGACCCTAAGATCACGACCTGAGCCAAAGGCAGATGCTCAACCAATTAAGCCACCCAGGTGCCCCTAAATGGAAGTTTCTGAACCCAATTACACAAATATCAAGTCTGAAAAAAAAAGAAGTGAATTTATACATACATAAATGTGCGTGCGTGTATGTATATATATACATACATATATAGATATACATATATATAATAGTTTTTTATACAGTATGTTTTATATGTTTATTTGTATTCTTATTTATGTGGATAATATATTGTTATGGTGTCTCCTATATATCAGAGGTTATCACATACATTCCCTCATTTAATTCTAAAAACCTTTTAAGATAAGCATTAGTATTATGAATGAAGAAAGAGAAATTTGGCACATTTTAGAGATTTATCCTTAAGTCTCAAAACGAGTTTTTAGACCTAATCCACATCAATCTGTCTCCAAAGCCCACCACAATTTAATCGAAGGCATTCTGTATTTCTCAAATTAAAACACACAATATGATATTCTATCTTTCCCTGGTTTCATACTCCAAGAAATGCTGACCTTCTACAAGGACCAAAAATATTTAAGAGTATCTAAGTACCTGTAACTCTGACCTAAGAGAAATAGCAAAGTAGCAAGCTAGAAATACTTGGGCAGAGAACGTTACAACTTCGTGCCCTCCACTTGGAAAGTAACAATTTTCAAATAGCTGAACAATTAAACTGTTAATACAGATAAATTAACTTTATAGAGGTAGGCTCGCCTTTTTAAATCAATTTTAGCATGGCAATAATAACTCCTGGCATAAGAAAAAAAAACCTTTTTAAGTCTAACAGGCTATTTTATGCCAATATAGTTATGTAATAGAAATACCTAGATTAAAGAATTGCACGCTGTTCATTGTCTAGATACTGAATTAACTGCTATTCTCATATGGAAAACCTAAAACAAAATCAGTTCATTGTACTAGGTCTTTTACGGGCAGCGATGTATCCATATGAACAAAAAAGATCATAGAGTCCTAATCATCATTATCACTGTTGATTTATGCCCAAGTGAGACAAGCTTTCTATTGATTACCACCATAATTAATCTATCACTACAGACAATTTAGGAGTCAATGGACAATAAGTTTACAACAGTTGGGGCACCTGGGTGGCTCATTCAGTTAAGCCTCAGGCTCTTGATTTCCGCTCAGGTCATGATCTCAGGGTCATGAGATCCAGCCCGGGGTCAGGCTCCACGGGCTCAGTGGGGAGTTTGCTTGAGGTTCAATCTCTCCCTCTCCCTCTGCCCCTCCCCCTGCTCTCTCTCTCTCTCTCTCAAATAAATAAATAAATCTTTTAAAAAATAAGTTTACAACAGTGTTTACAAACTATCATTGTGCAAACCAGGTTTGAAATTAATTTATATGGTTTCAATTAGCCCTTTTTGAATGGATTGAAATGGAATGGAACCTGAAGGGGTGGGGAGGGCAGAGGGGAGGGGCGGGGAGGGAAAAGAAATAGAGGACACTACAACTAGCAAGTACTCTTTCAAGAAACTTGTTTCTGGTGTGTGTGTGTATGTGCGCTTGATTACAATGTAAAATATATCTCTTACTGACAGTTGCATTAAAAAGTGTTTGAAAGTCACTATTCTAAAGGACTACACATGTGCACCAGCTAGGGTTAACAGAACTGAAAATTTAAAAAATACATATAATATATACACAAATGTATTATATTCATATCTATATGTATTATATAAATACAAATTAAATGTATACATATTATACAAGTTAGTAGAGATGTATAATATCCACATTAGATAGATACATAATGTACTTATAATAGATATGTTATAGATATAATAGGGAGAGAGAAACAGAAAGAAATCCTGTGGTCAAGAGGAGAGGAGAGGAGAGCACCAAAGGAAATTTTTTGCTCTATGAATGACTTTGGAAATCTACAAAAACTACCCTTTTATTAATTGCTGCATCAAATTTTTATATAGGCAATTACAATGGAACAGGAAGATCCTGTGTTAAAACTCTTCCTCCTTCTCACCCCCACTCTGGTTAACCTCGACCTTCACTGGAGCACCGATCTTTCAGATGGTATCTTGCATTAGTTAACACATTTGCACCCAACTCTACATTCAGCACCTATTATCTGGTATATAGAAAATGCTCAGAATCTGCAGAAGGAAACTCCTGGCAAGATACCTGAGAAGCAATCATTAGAAACTCTTCTTTCTGCTCAGAAAGGTTTAACGGTCTCTTTTGTCTCCTGTTAAAATGCAAATACCTAAGAAGAGAACGACTGAGCTCTTGGTTCTCAGTTGACCCCTACTGCCAGAGCGCTCCCTGAGGGTGAGGGGGATGGGCGCTGCAGGTGTGAGTAAGACACCTTTCCCATTACCAACGACTGGGAAGGAAATACAGGAAAGTTGTTTATCGGATTTTCAGACAACGCAGATTGGGAAGCAATAGCTAATCTGACAGATCAAAATCTAGATTTTATAATCTCTACAGGGCAAACATTAACATAATTAAATTTGAAACAAGCCTAAATATAACGTTCTGTATTTATGTTCAAAAAATTTCAACTGCTTAATTACATGATAGAGGGGAGCCAAAGGGCTATTAGTTAACAAATCTTAAAAAAAAAAAAAGCCTAGATCTTAGGCTTGAATTCAAATTAATATAATTACAACGGCCATACATCCCTACCCAGGACAACTCTGGTTTATGCCTGTTGCCTGAACCTAATTATTAACTGTGTCCCCTTTCACTTTCAGTGCCCTGGCTTAGATGATAAAGTATACGATCGTCCCAAATATAATAAATGAATACTGGTGATGTGAGAGCTGAAAGCTGATGCAGCCATTTTGGGCTCACTAACAGAAGAATGGGATCACAACCAGAGGAAGTAGGAATACATCCAGATCATTGGGCTCAATTACACATAGACAGAATATTAGGCGCAATTATGGACGCCACTTAAAAGGTGTAACAGATTACCTGGATCCAAAGTTAGGCAAGTAGGAAAGCAAGCAAAATATATTAGTCATATTATTTGAGGAACAAAAGTAGAAACTGGGAAATGTCTAACAGAGAAAATGAAGAGTAGGCATAATCTCACTTTATATAACTGATGGTCTATGTGTAATAGAAGGAAGACATTTTTTTTCCATATTGATCCAGGATCAAAGCAAAATTTCTAAGTGTGTCAGTGTATTTATAAGTATAAAGAAAATCTTGCTAGCAACTGGAAAAATCCAAAAACTACAAATTAATCAGCAAGTAAACTTTTACAATAATGTTCAGGCAGAGGTGGATGAGAAATGCTACAGAGGGGATCTTGCCTTGGGAAGGAGCCCCTTCCAAATACGACCTTCTGTTTAACAATGCCAATTGTGGCTGAGGTGACTGGCATGAAAGGATAGAGTTCATGTCCAGTATTTACTGATAAAAAGCTCAGACCTCTCACCTTCCTCAGCTATATTTGTCACACCATGGTTTGGTTTGGCATCTCCCTATTACAGACACCAGGAAATTCCAGCCCTGGACTCTGTAAGCCGACTAAACATCTGTCAGTACTACGTTAAAATGCTCCAAGTTAAAGCACTACATAAATATTCATTATTATTACTTCAACTTTACATTCCAGATGAACAAATACAGTTGTGTTTATATCTTGGAGTTCCGGAAGCATGATGCTTGTGATATTCTGTCACATAAATATTTTAGTTTGGTAAGATACTCCCAGATTAAAAGAAGATGAACAAAGAACCAAAGTTAAAGAGAATGATAACCAAGAAATACCTCCTCCCTCAACACATACACACACCACTAGCAGCTACCATTCAATAACCAAGCACTACATACATACCAAGCACTATGGTAAGAGCTTCACATGCATTGTTTAATTTTCATAGAAAAATGTGAGACAGGTAGCACCACCATTCCCACTTTGCAGATGGTGAAACTGGAGCTTGAATGTTAGGTTCTGCCCAGGGTCACAGAGTTAGCAAGTAGCAGAGGTACGATTCAAACCCAAACACCTAAGTTCAGAGTCAGTGCTTTTTTTTTTTTCTTTTTAAGATTTTATTTATTTACTTATTTGAGAGAGATAGAGCAGGGGGAAGGGCAGAAGGAAAGGGAGAGGGAAACTCAAGCAGACTCTGGGCTGAGTGCAGAGCCCAATGTGGGGCTCGATACCAAGACCCTGAGATCATGACCTGAGCAGAAATCAAGAGTCAGACACTTAATGGACTGAGCCACCCAGGCGCCCGCAGAGTCTGTGCTTTTATACTCTGAAGATGGAAAGGACACACACAACCCAGCTATTTTGCATGTCTGGAAGTCGGAATAGTAAAATATTGAAGAACTGGGAAGTGGGAGGAAAAGTGAGACTTCCAGAAAGCAGGCTAGATGTGAGAAGTCAGAAACAGAGAGATGAAGTATCAGAGTAGCAGATGCAGGAGACAGGACAAGGGAACTAGAAGAAAGAGTTGTGGCATTTTCTTCTCCCTGCATTTTTTTGTCTTCTCCTTTCGTATCTATTTCTCCTTTTTCCCCCATAACTTCAAATGTGTGTGCCGTTCTCTTCATCTGTTTCTTAGAGTCTCTCTCATTCCATCTCTTTTTCATTTTATCTTAGTTCTTTCTTTTTTCCTAATCATGTTCTTCCTTTTACTCTCTCTTATTTTGCTCTTTCCCCAATATTTCCTTTATCTCTTCTCTGAACTTTCTCTTGACTTCTCTTTCTTTCTCTTCCTTACATGATTATAAA
Source organism: Leptonychotes weddellii (assembly GCF_054177405.1). Taxonomy (NCBI): domain Eukaryota; kingdom Metazoa; phylum Chordata; class Mammalia; order Carnivora; family Phocidae; genus Leptonychotes; species Leptonychotes weddellii. The sequence goes on from NC_138373.1 coordinate 87,633,919, forward strand.
ATTGTGCTTAAGGGGAGCCTGGGTGGCTCAGTCGTTAAGCGTCTGCCTTCGGCTCAGGTCATGATCTCAGGGTCCTGGGATCGAGCCCCTCATCGGGCTCCCTGCTCCGCAGGGAGCCTGCTTCTCCCTCTCCCACTCCCCCTGCTTGTGTTCCCTCTCTCACTGTCTCTCTCTCTGTCAAATAAATAAATAAAATCTTTAAAAAAAAATTTTTTTAAATAAAAATTTTAAAAAAATGGCGCTTAAAATGTATTATGATTTTGTTTGGATAAGATTATATGTTTTGTACCTCAAATAAAAATGTAGATGAATTAGACATTTTCTTATCACAATTGAACTTAAAATTAAGTTGCAAAAGCAAAACATATACATATATCTAAAGGGGCCTTGGATTTGGAATATAGAAAGTACTCTTACAACTCAATAAAGAACACATACAACCCAATAAGATATGAACAGACACCACAAAGGAAAGATATATGGAAGACCAACAAGCACATGAAAAGATGCTCAACGTCTTTGCTGATTAGGGAAATGCATATCAAAACTCTGATTACTTACTTCTACATACCTGCTAAAAAGGCTACAATTAAAAAGAATGATAATACCATGTGTTGGCGAGGATGCAGGGCAATTGGAACCTTCATATATGATACATACATATAATCATATCCTCAACTATGGTATGAATGCAAAATGGTTCAAAGACTTAGAAAAATATACTGGTAATTTCTTGAAAAGTTAAACATGTACTTAATATATGATCCAGCAATCCCGGGGCACCTAGATGGCTTAGCTGGTTGAGCATTGGACTCCTGGTTTTGGCTCCGGTCATGATCTTGGGGTTGTGAGATCGAACCTTCATCAGCTCCGAGCTCCCTCAGAGAGTCTGCTTGAGATTCTTTCTCTCTCCCTCTCCCTTTCCCTCTGTCCCTCCCCCAGCTTGCACACTCTAAATAAACAAATAAAATCTTTAAAATATATATATATTAATATATATATATATATATAGATGATCCAGCAATCCCATTCCAAAGTATCTACTCAGGAGAATTAAAACATATGTCCATGGGGTGCCTGGGTGGCTCAGTTGGTTAAGCGACTGCCTTTGGCTCAGGTCATGATCCTGGAGTCCCTGGATCAAGTCCCGCATCGGGCTCCCTGCTCGGCAGGGAGTCTGCTTCTCCCTCTGAACCTCCCCCCCTCATGTGCTCTCTCTCATTCTCTCTCTCTCAAATAAATAAATAAAATCTTTAAAAAAAAAAAAATATGTCCACACAAAGCTTTGTATGCAATGTTCATATCAGCATTATTCATAACAGCCCAAAGGGGGGAGGGGAACCCAACTTTTAATGTGATAGTATGTCTGAACAGTGGAATACTACTCAGCAAAAAAAAAAAAAAAAGACTGAACTACTGACATATGCAACAGCGTGGATGAGTCTCAAAAACGTCTTACTAATTGTAAGAAGCTAGACACAAAAAAACTACATATTATGGGATGCCATTTATAGGAAATTCTAGAAATGGCAAAACTATAGCATCCAAAGATCAGTGGTTGCCTGGAAATGGGGTGGGGACAAGGAATGACTACAAAGAGAAGAAGACACTTTTTGGGGTCATGAAAGTATGATTGTAATGCTTGTAGTGTTGGTTGCACAACTGTATGCATTTACAAAACTCATTGAACTAAGCACTTAAAATGAGTGGATTTTATTGTATGTAAATTACTATACAATAAAACTGAAAAAAAAATTATTATATTTGTATGTGGCTTTTAATTGCTTACCTTTCTATGGATCAGTGGTTTCCCAAAAATATTCTTAAGATAAAAAATAAACTTTAAAGACATAATAAGGACTCATTTTTGTTGTTTAGGTTGTAGTTTGTTATGGGAGCAAGAAGACTGGGTGACTTGTTTGCTACATAACAGGATTTAGCTGGCTTCCCTGCACATGGCAGCTTTCAAAAATATTTGGTGATTGACTGATAAGGCATACCCAGGGGTGCAGCAGGTAGATCTGGTTAAACCTTGTGAGACAGATTTTCCTAAACACAGCACAAAACAAAATGGAGCCTTATTCCAAAATTTAATTTTAATTTGGGGGAAAGAATAGGCTAGAACACCTTGCCATATGTGAAAGTGAGGAATTCAGCTCAGACCACTGAGTCACATCAACAACACTTGAAAAGGCTCACAGTGAACAAAGATGAGACTATCCAAGCATCCAGATTAATGACTGAATATTGGACTAACGCACATCAAATAGGTTAAAATCCAAAAGTTCATAGGTATAAAAAAAATACTTTTTGGTCTCCTTTGAAGGTTAGGGTCCCAGCTCATTACTCTAAAAACAAGTAAAGGAGAATAGGCACATTTAAAAAGAAGGACAAGATAAGAGGAAGGTAAGTCGGCGCAAACACAGCACATGCACAAAAGTGTGTCTGTGCTACCCCGCGAAGTAGAAGACACGGGCAGCACAATTCTATGTAACGTGATCCCAGCCCAGGAAAAACAAACAAATCTATACCATGCTTCCATATGCTTGATAAAAACTCTGGGAAGACAAACTATGAACAGCGGCTCTCCTTGCAGAGTGGAAATGGGCATGGCAGACAAGGAGAAAGGATCTTCACTTTGTCCTCTTACCTTTGTAAATATTTCAAACCAATAAATTTTTAAACCAAAAACACGTTCATTTTTCAAGAAAAGGATCTCATTAATTACGGACTGTTTAATTGTGTGCTTCACTGAGTCCTTTCCCATTCTTTTCCATGACCTCTGTGATGGAGCAGCACCCAATTATTCACCCACTATGAAAACAGGAGACAGGAAACGTGCCCAGGCTGAGGAGGGGCAGGTTCCTAGTGAGGGAGGGAACAGGAGGCGGGCACATCCCCACCGCAGGCCAGCTGTCCCTGAGGCCAAGGCGAGGCCTTCTCGGCCTGGGAGGGTCCAGGTGAACTGCAATTTCTTTCTTTTAATCTCTAGTTATGCAGTTTAACAAGAGTGGTGAAGGATACAATTAGAAAAGTTCTCAAATGGTTGCAGAACTGAACAGAATGAGGATTCCACGAGAATTACAATGAGTTTTCTGAGTGCTAGTAATTCTTACCTCTCCGGCCAGCTATGTCAGAGTCTCTGTATTAGTTAGTCTTCTATTTATGCATATGTGGTCCTTTGTATGTCCACATCTGTTGACAGTGTCAGCTCTGAGTGGAAGATCTTAAAGAGTCAGGGTAGACGAAAGAATACTGACCCATTTTTAAGGCATTACAAAATAGAGAAGATTCTTAATCCAGGAACCATGAACCCAGAGTTCAGTGGGATTCCTGGAGGTCCACAGATCCCCCAAAAGTGTAAAAAAAAGTGTGTGTGTTCACAGGTGCATTTTCTCTCTCTCTCTCTCTCTTTTTTTTTAATGTAGGCTCCACACCCAGCTTGGAACCCAACACGGGGCTTGAACTCACCACCCTGAGATCAAGACCTGAGCTGAGATCAAGAGTCAGACGCGTAACGGACTGAGACACCCAGGTGACCCCCAAAGGTGCATTTTCTATCAGAGAGCCAACAGCTTTTATCACATTCTGAGAGGGAGGGATCTAGGCCCCTCAAAAACCTGTAGCAGCTGCAACTGTAAGAAAATGTGCCATTGCAAATCATGTTAGGCTGCCATGCTGGTAACTGTACAAACATAGTGAGTTGTAGGCAGGCATGAGCTAAACTCTACTTTGCTAATCAACGGAAGCAAAAACGCATAAAGAAAGAGGATTGTTACAAGATGCTGTAGAGGGAACAGAAAAAAAAAGAAAAGTCAGTCCCAAACGTGTGCCCAGGCAGGGAAGAACCCCTAGGGCAGGTCCACAAGAATCTAAGGGAGTGCCTGGATGATGTGGAAAGTCAGAGAAAGAACAACACAGCAACTCCACTTCTGTGTATCTACCCAGGGGAAAGGACTGCTTTTACCCACCGAAAGACACGTAAAGAATATTCACAGCAGTATTATTCATCAAAGCCCCCCAGACTGGAAACAACTCAAAAGACCATCAATCGGAGAATGGACAAATTGTGGTATATTCATAGAACAGAGTCCTAAAAAAGTAATGAAAAGGATGAACTGCTCCCACATGCAACAACATAAATCACACAGGCACAATGGTGAACAGTCACTTTGATTATCAACTTGAGGACTGATTGATTGATTGATTCATTCATTCATTCAAGACACAGATACAGAGAGAGAGAGAGAGAGCGCATGAGCCGGGGGAGAAGCAGAGGAAGCAGAGGGAGGGGGAGAAGCAGACTCCCCACTGAGCAGGGAACCCGATGCGGGGCTCGATCTCAAGACCCTGGGATCATGACCTGAGCTGAAGGCAGACGCTTAACCATCTGAGCCACCCAGGCGCCCCAATTATCAACTTGAGGACCAGCTTGGTACTCATCCCATTTCCTGTACCTCAAGTCCAAAACAAGCAAATCCCTGTAAGACCTACCTTTCAAATATATCTAGAATCTGATTTCTCACTGACTCGTCAACCTAATTCAAATTGCCATAATTTCTCCCCTGGCTATGGCAAAATCCTCCTAACCAGTCTCCTTGCTTCCACCCCTGCCCCTCTGCCTGTTAACTCTCCACATGGCAGGGCGGGGGGGGCAGGGGGGGTTGGGGGGGGGTAGGCAATCCTATTAACACACAAGCCAGGTCCAGTCAGCTTCTGCTGAAAATGCGACGACAATGGCCCTCTGCCCCCGCCACCCCCAACAACCTTCCTGAGTTCATCTGCTACACTCGCTAGCTCACCCCAGCCACCCCACCTGCGTGCTATTATTGGCACTTACTCAGGACACCCCTACCTTGGGGCCTCTGACCTGGATGCCACCTTTGTCTTGTCCCCAAGATTTTTGCAGAGTTGATCCTGCCTCCTACTTAGGCCTCTTCTCAAATATCAGTGAGGCCTGCCTGGGCACTGCAGAACCAGCAACCCCTTTCCAGCCACACTCTGTTACCTTGCTTTAGTTTTCTACATAGCACAGCACCACCTGATGGATGCCTGGCACTTAGTAGGCACTCAGAGGATGGGTCCTAAATGAATGAACACACACATGAATAACTGAGTACAAGAAATGAATGATGTCAGTTACATCAATTCTTGGATGTCGAATAAAATCCCACAACCTTGGGTACAATCTATATCTTTTGTCATAAGTATGAATTATTTTGACACAGGACACAGACATAGGAGCCAGCAATTTACTGGATCTTGTTCGTGATATGCCTAAAAAGTAAAAGAAAACAATAAAGCAAGAGGAAACGTGCTCTTTCTTGAGTGTCTTACCACCTACTTGGCCTTATTAAGAAAGTGGTTACTATGAACTTTTAAAGGGAAAATGTGAGTATGGAGAAAAGTAATTTTGCAGGCCAAATGTTATTCATTTCTAGATTGTCAGAAGAAGTTCTCTGTTAAAATTAGGCAAATGATGGCAGGTGCAACTTTTTGCAGATAAAATGTTTTGCGAAAGTGAGGGGATATTTCCCAGGTAGCAGCATTATAAATGTTCTCAAGGGTCATCGAGGCCTATCCTGCCTGCAGATTAGCAACGGCTTTGCCAGAACAGGCGGGCTTTGATCTTAACCAGGAATGATGAACAACAGACCTCCCGTGCTCCTTGCCTGCTAGATGAAAACATGAGAACATAAAGGAGCCCTGGCGCTTCTTTCCTTTCATCCTTGAACAAACACAGACACAAAGCAGATGTGACTTCACTAAATATGAGCTGGTTCAACCGATGCACAGTTTTGATTGCACTTCTAAGGATTACACATTGTGATGTTCACACTCTGTGTGACTGAATCCAGGCAGAAGACGAAAGCAACACTCTGCACCACAGACATAAAAGTTGATTTGAGGCATAAGTTCTGGATATGCTAACAATCCAGGGAAATGGTACAGGATTATTTTTTGATAACCCCAACTGCAAAGTGGAACTGTCTGCTTGTTAGAACAATTGCTACTGAGATAGCTGACTCATGCTGTTTGAAGAAGCACCCTTGAATGCCTTCCCCGGGCTCGGGAAGGAAGAAATTCCTGAACAAAATCCTCACTTCGAGAACATCTAGAAGTCTATAGGAAAATCACAATTTAACCAAGCAAAAATTAAGAAATGTCTGCTTTAAAAAGAGAGAAAAAAGACAATAATGTGGCACTCATAATGTTGTCTTGTGGAACACAATTATAGAAAAACACTTAAGTGGCTCTACCTAAACTATACAAAGAGAATCACACCTGAGTGTTTTTTCACTCAGAATTCAAATTTTAGTCCCATTACTGAAAACAGAGACTGCCATAGTAGATATTCAATAAATGCTAACTTAACTGAAATTCAATTCTAAAATATAAACCTCATTCTTCAAGAAGGCTTCCTGACTAAATCACCTCACAAAAAAACCCCTCCTCAGACCCGTATAATACTTACCACCCAATAATGATTACAAATGGTTTATTGTTGTTCTTTATTTAATACATACATGCTAATCTCCCCAACTTATCTCCCAACTCCCTCAAATTCAGAGACTGAGCATTAAATTTCTTTTGAATAACCCAACAGTACCTAACCATGAGGAAACATTAAATATGAAACATCTTACCTCTTTCACCCTAAGTGAGCACAAACAGCTCAAAACATAATCACTGGTTCTCACTCTCTCATCTCTTGCTCTCTCTCTCTCTCTCTCATGCACACACACACACACACACACACGTTCTTGCATGGCTCTTCATGAGCTGCTTCTTTGAAGACCCAATAAAATATGCATGCAAATGGAGGGAACCTGGAGAATGAGCCCATTCTACTGAGCCCCATGCCCCACATTCACTGAGCTTAGAGAAGACAGGGCTAGTGTTTCTGTGGTATTTAGGAAGCACTGGACGTGAGTCTGAATAAGAAACGAGAAGAAACAACCTGACAATTTGCCACTCTTAAAGATGTAACCTTCTTTCCTTCGCTGCTACTTGTTCCTATTTAATGTAGCATGCCTCCTTGGAGAGCTGGCTGGTCTACTGACACATCTTTTTTAAAGGAGTCTGTGGGACATTTCCTCCGGAGACTCACACCACCTTGGTTTGCTGAGAAAATGACAAACTTCATCTAACAATGCTGTTATCTTCTTTATTACTGAAGCAAACATGGGCCATTTATGAATAATACTCACCAATAAGACCAGCATGAAGAAAAGTAGAGGATTATCAAGACAATTCAGCCTAGTTCAATATCTGAAAACAGTGCATTGTTCAATGAGATATCAGCTCATACCTATTAGAATGTCTATTATCAAAAAGACAAGACAAAGAGTTGGCAAGGATGTGGAGAAAAAGGAATCCTTGTGCACTCTTGGTGGGAATGTAAATTGGTGCAACTACAAATGGAAAACAGTATGGAGGTTCCTCAGAAAAGTAAAGATAGAGCTATCATATGATCCAGCAATTCCACTTCTGGGTATTTATACAAAGAAAACAAAAAAGAGGAACTCAAAAAGATATACGCACTCCCACGTTCATTGCAACATTTACAATAGACGAGATATGGAAACAACCTAAGTGTCTGTCAACAGATGAATGATTAAAGAAAATGTGGCACATATATATATTATGTATTAGTTAGTGGAATTTTAGTTAACCATAAAAAAGAATGAATCTTGCCTTTTGTGATAACATGCATGAATCTTGAGAGGGCATTATGCTAAAGGAATTAAGTCAGACAGAGAAAGACAAATACCATATGATCTTTTACACGTAGAATCAAAAAACAAACAAACAAACAAACTCAGAGATACAGAGAATAGACTGGTGGTTGTCAGAGGCAGGGGGCTAGGGATGGGCAAAACAGGTGAAGGGGTCAAAAGGTACAAACTTCCAATTTTAAAATTAATAAGTCATTGAGATGTAATCTACAGCATGGTGACTATAGTGAGTAATACTGTATTGTATACTTGCAGGTTGCTAAGAGAGTAAATCTTAAAAGTTCTGATCACAAGAAAAAATATGGTGACATATGTTAACTAGACTTATTGAGGTGGTCTTTCACAATATATACAAATACTGAATCATTATACCTGAAACTAATATAATGTTGTATGCCAATTATATCTCAATAAACAAATAGTACATTGTAGTATGTACCTGCTTTTTCCTTCAAAGATCTCAAGTATTCTCTTAACAGGGTGTGTGTGAGTGTGCGTGCGTAAGTGAGAAAAAGAAACAGAGAATTATTTTGTTTCATTTCTTAGTTGAATCTAATTCTCTTAGTGGCTACATAAGAATGACTATAAAAGTGAGAAAAAGGGCGCCTGGATGGCTCAGTCGTTAAGCGTCTGCCTTCGGCTCAGGTCATGATCCCGGGGTCCCGGGATCGAGTCCCGCATCAAGCTCCCTGCTCGGCAGGAAGCCTGCTTCTCCCTCTCCCACTCCCCCTGCTTGTGTTCCTGCTCTCACTATCTCTCTCTGTCAAATAAATAAAATCTTTAAAAAAATAAAAAAATAAATAAAAAATAAAAAAAATAAAAGTGAGAAAAACATGCTTCTAGATTCCCTTTCAAATTCACAAAATTACTTTTTCTTACTAAATAGCCAAATAATTCAAAATTGAGTAGTTGCCCAGGTCAGAACCAAACTCCAAAGAGGTAACCAATCTTCCAAAGTTCGTCTACTGGTCTTTCAATTAGTACATATAAGTGTACATGTTTAAAATTCAAAAAAAAATTATTCATGAAATTTGCATTTAGTTAGTTAGTTCTCAATTCTACAATTTACTTTGCTCCCAGCTCAGAGCTCTGAAAATACCCCCAATCACTTAAAATTTTTGTTCTCACATCATTGGTAGTATTGCTACCCTTGCAATTCTTGGTTCCTCATTGATGCCATTACCTATTTTTTTTTTTTTTGGTAAAGATTTCTTTATTTATTTGAGAGAGAGGGAGAGTGTGTGTGTGTGTGTGTGTGTGTGTGTGTGTATGTGCACGCACACAGGGGAGGGGCAGAGGGAAAGGAGGAGAATCTCAAGCAGACTCCTTTTTGAGCATGGAGCCCTACAGGCCGATCCCTCAACCCCAAGACTATGACCTGAGCTGAAACCAAGAGTCGGATACTCAATAGACTGAGCCACCCAGGCGCCCAAACATTACCCATTTTTGAGAGTAGTCACCTCCACCTAGTTGTGTATACAAGGACCCATATAAAACTACCACTTTGGTAGATTTAAGAAGTTTGAATTTGGTAATTTCATACAGCTCAAACCTAATATATGCTTAAAAACATCTTCAACTCCTCTCTTCTTCATGCTACTCATTCAAATATGAAGTTTTGTCCACTCAAATTCCATAAGGTTTATCTCATATATCTCTTGTTCCACTTTCATAGCGATCATTGTCCATTTGCTAAATTGCACTGGAATGTGGAGCTCACCACCTCTCAGCAGGACAATTATAACTATATCCATGCATGTCTCTACATCATTCATATCTCCACTTCCAAGTCAGTCTCAAGACCACTGGACGAATTTCTTCCAACACTGCTTTGAACATATTTCCCATTCAAGAATTCTGCATCAAATAAAAATGTATTTACCTCATCTTGAGTGTCCTCCACCAAGTCATCTATCTCATGCCATTACTTCATTAACCTTTCTCATTATCCTGCAACAGATTATCTATCCTAGGCAAGAAAATACCCTATCACAAACCCATAGCCTCTTTGGCCTTCATAAGAGACTTATGTGGCTTAGTCTGTCATCTGAATAATTCAGTCTATCAATTCAAGTCCCTTCTAATTTCAAAGCCCTGAAGAAACACTTTCTCTGGGAAGCCTTCCCTAATTAACTTTTAAACACTCAATTAATGCTATAATATTACAAAGAAATCATTATTTTTCATTGTTTTCACATTTGTTCCTACCTGAATTTTAGATATATTATCTCCAAACCATCTTCTCACTAAAACTTCAGTAACATGATTTCCAAAACATCTGCAGAATATATCCACTAGGGTGTCCCATTTTCCATAGGAGATAAGACCTTCCTTTTAATCTTAGTGGCAGTTATGATGGTCATTCCTTGATATTTGGGTTGTTTTTTTTTAATAGAGAGCAAGCAAGCATGCAAGCAGGGAGAAGAAGAAAGAGAGAATCTTAAGCAGACTGAGCGTGGAGCCTGACACAGGGCCCAATCTCAAGACCCTGAGATCATGCCTTGAGCCAAAATCAAGAGTTGGACACTTAAATGACTGAGCCACCCAGGTGCCCCTTATTTTTATTTTTTTTAATTAATCTCTACACCCAACGTGGGGTTCAAACTCACAACCCTGAGATCAAGAGTTGCATGCTCCACCAACTGAGCCAGCCAGGTGCCCCATGGGTAAGTTATTTTTTAAATTGCAAGAGAGTATTTGAGATTCTAAAATACCATTTCCCTCAGGAAACCCATGGGTGACAAGTCACTGGATAGACTAGGAAAATCACAAGTAGCAGTATTTTAGTATCTAAAATACAAATTTTAGAATCTATTAACACAAAGATAACTATTTAAACTATAGGAATAGATGAAATTTAAAAATGGAAGTAAAGGAATGCAAAGGGAAGGGGCAAAACCTGAGGAAATCCATCACTTTAAGTACATGTTGAGGGACAAAAACAAGTAAGATTCATTGCTGGGATCTGACTGTAAGGAGTCACACAGCACTCACATAACTCCAGCCCTTCTCTAACAGGATTAGCTTGATTCCCTATTAAGTTTCTATAGGTTGTTACACCTACTCCTCTGTTTCAAGATAGGAAACTAGAAGAAGAAACTAAACTCAGGATGCATTGGCGTTGACTTATGAATGTCCAGGTCAGGGAATTAAAAATGGACTGTGATCCAAAGCAGCAATCATTCAGACATAGTACTCATGAAAATTTCTGCAGGAAAATTACTGCTTATTTCATAATGTAAAATGTCAAGCATTAGTGGAAAAATCTGTATTGCAGCCATACTTTAGTCAGCAGATTTCCTAAGTGGGGTAATCATACAGTTTCAATTCCTATTTTCTTTTCTCCTGGGAAACAATGAAATACTGATTATGTTCCACCACGTTCACTACCTGCACTTGATTCTGTGAGAGGAAATAAAGACCCTTGTTCTCAAGTATTGTGCCAGGATTGTAAGGATTCTAAAAATCACAACCAAATACCATGTTCATTTTAGGAAACCAAGCCTGTAGTTCTCAGGGAATGCAAAAGTTAATTTGTCCATCTGTTTCTAGTATTATCAATTCCCATAAGTGTCATCAAAGTAGGAATAAACACCAAAAATTTCATTTTCTTTATTATGACATATGTCCTCTATCTATGACTCCCTAAATAACTAATAATTTTAAATACTATGCCTCAGGAACACAGTTATAGGAATCACTTGAAACTGAAGATGTACGTAATTTATTAATCATGTATTCCCCCGCCCACCCACCCCTCCCCCACCATTGACACTGTTAGAATAACCTTCACAATTGCTAATTAATATTTGCTGAATGTCCAACAGGGGTAAAACATGGAGCCAGACAAGGAACAACATTAGGAGATAATATGAACCACTAGAGAACAAGAAACTTGTCCGGCACCTTCCAGACCCCCTGGTGAGGAATAAGATGGCCTATTTCTAACTCCTATTATGAACTTTAGTGTGACCTTATATAATAGTAACACATTTCATTCCAAACCAAAAGAATTTTTTCTCGGTTTGGAAAAATATTCACCATAATGTTGAGCTTCAGGTGGCGGGTTTAGATTTCCAAGTTCAATATCCAATAAATCCTTGATTTTCATTGTGCAATCTGGGCAATCAAGGCTATAGACTCCAACTGCCCTGCTGTTCCATAAAGTAATATATTGTTGTATGTAATTTATAGTTACCTCTTACACTAGACATCTCTGAGGTGTGCCATATTCACCACTCCCATTGTCATCTCCTTAGATAGTAAATTATGGGACCTCTCTCTTTGGGTAACAGCTCGGGGAAACTAGAGATTCATACCTCATCTGAAGAGAACCATCACTAGGCTGTACAGTACCAAGGAAGTGGCCTTTCATTCAAGAGATCCACTCCACAGAGGTCCACTGTACTTGATGGTGACTGATTAATATGGTGACCATGTGCTTTACCTTTATTTCCAAACCAAGACACCTTTAAAGTTAAAAGAACCTTGTATTACATCAGGATAATAGGTGAAAACCAGGACTATCTCAGAAAAATAGGACATGTGGTTATAACCAATTAGCCCAAAGAGATATTCTCTGTATACATGAGAGAAGAAAGCCAGCAGAAACACACAGAGTGAAAGCAGCAAGCAAAAATCCTGAGGCAGAAGAAAAGGAAGTAGGTAATCATGAATGAACAGAAGAGGTGAGACAGAAATGGAGAAAAACTTGTCAATGACATCAGGAGAAGTGGTTAATATCTCAGACACTGTGCTAACAACTTTAGATATCTTGTTGCATTTAATCTCCAAAGCAATTCTATGAGATAGCTATGAATCACCTTCCACTTTAGTTAAGTGAGGATATCTGCTCAAGATCAGGCGGCTAGTTAAAATCGCCCAGGTAGGGCGCCTGGGTGGCTCAGTTGGTTAAGCGACTGCCTTCGGCTCAGGTAATGATCCCGGGGTCCTTGGATCGAGTCCCGCATCGGGCTCCCTGCTCTGCGGGGAGCCTGCTTCTCCCTCTCCCACTCCCCCTGCTTGTGTTCCCTCTCTCGCTGTGTCTCTCTCTGTCAAATAAATAAATAAAATCTTTTTAAAAAATAAATAAATAAATAAAAAATAAAATAAAATCGCCCAGGTAACAAAAACAGCTGAGTCATCATAATGGCAAAATACCAGGGCAAAAGTTCTAAAAATGGTATGCACATTCCAGAGGAGTGCCCAAACAAAGTAGTAGAGTGTGGAAGAAAATGCTAGAAATTAAATTTACATTTTTTATCTTCTATTTTAAAATTTATTTTTGTGTATGTTCAATAATATACACAACTCAGTATGATAGTAATAAACATATATAATTTGTAAGTCAATTTATGACTGTTACGCTCACTTTCTTTCTGATGGGGCATATGATCAAAATGTTGAAAGACCACTGCCCTAGAGTTCAGAGCAATGGATGCCACTTCTGAAGGGACAGTTCCCACAGTCACTGTGGCATCACCAAGACTAATCTCAAACTACTAGAGCCAGGCATGCAGCCACGAGGCCCAGGTGGTGGTGACCCGGACTGATTTGTGTTCTCCCTCCCTTCTCTATTACAGGCTCAAACAACAAACTCCCATCAGTTCAATTAACTGAGCTTGAAATGTCAAAAGCATCATCTTATACTAGAAGTTTTAAAGGTCCTAAACCAACACTACAAAATAATATGCTTTCAAGCCCAGACACAAAATTATTTTTACTACATGCATAATCCCACAGAATTATACAGCTATGTGTCTACAGTCTTGTTAAAATATTTAAACAGGGAGGCCATGAGACTGAGTAGGCTCCCGTGGCTTGGTAGCCTACATAAGCAAACCAAAACCTAAGCCAGAGTCCATGCCCTGGAATCCAAGAAAGTGAAACCAATCACAAACAGCCAACTAGGCTTTCCCAAATTGCATAACACTGTAAATTATAAACAATCACATAATTGCTTTGCTTTTGCACCTTCTCTATAAAAACCTCGCCCCTAGCTCCCATCATTGGAACACTCCTAACCACTCTGGTGTACGACTGCCCAATTCCAATTGATGTTTGCCCAAATAAACTTCAAAATTTAATGTGCCTCAGTTTACCTTTTAACAGTCTGGAAGCTCAAATGCATAAGCAGGATTAATAATTAACTATCATGGGTGAACTTCCCTCCTTTAAAAAAAAATTTAGAAGATTTCTCTTTAGACATCTAAAAACTCATCTTAACTTCAACAGCCCTCTTTTTTGTAATAAAGTGCTTCTTGCCTTTGCTAAGTTCCTCAGAATGGTTAAGCTAGTTTCTCCTGTTGCATTCTGAGTTGAGATAATGACTAGTTTTCACATAGGCATAATAACTTTTCAAATACATGAAACTGTTTCTTTAACGCAACTGTTCTTCTTTCTCTAATTGATCCAAATTCATCTCTGACTTTATGTGGCTCTTTGGAATTACTCTATGTTATGATAATGCTTTAAGCAGAATCCTTAAAAAAAAATACCTCTTTCAAAAGTGCAAGATGGCAAAACGAGGGTAGGAGGCAGCTGCCAGGACTCTCCTACTTAAGAATTTGTAGAAACTCAAAGACAGTTCTAGAAGTGTCGACTATAATTACTTATGAATTAATTAGAATCCAAAGGACAATAGTAGTTACTAAAATTTGATTCTGAAGAAAAATGCCCAAATTAACAGTCCAGCTGAGAACCTCTCCTGCCCGCTTTCCCTTCCACATGGCTCTCTCTTCCATCTCTTTCCTTGGGTCATGGAGAGCCAATCTCTTCCTCATCCTCTCTTGCATTTCTCACCCTCTATCTCCCCACTTCTAATCTTCTTTCTTCATTAACTAAACACAGGATATAAATCTGTATTTTAAATATCCACTTAATATACATTGATGTCTTCTTTTCTCAATTTAAAAATATAAGTTGAGGGGCACCTGAGTGGCTCAGTTGGTTAAGTGTCTGCCTTTGGCTCAGGTCATGATCCCAGGGTCTTGGGATTGAGCCCCGCATCGGGCTCCCTGCTCAGCAGGAAGCCTGCTTCTCCCTCTCCCTCTGCCTGCAGCTCCCCCTGCTTGTGCTCTCTCTCTCTAATAAATAAATAAAATTTTTAAATATATATATGTGTGTGTGTGTGTGTATATATATATAAGCTGAACATGAAAACTTAGAAATAACCAAATACTACCCAGTACATAATAGATGATTATTAACGTTAGTTCACATTAACTTCCCCCCTTTGTGTGTTGTTTTTGCCTTGCAACTGGCCCTTACTTGACTGATTTGTCAAGATCAATTGCCCTAAATGAAGAAGAAAGGATTCCCCACCTTAACACTAGCCTTTCCCCACAGTCTTTCTAGCCATGATGGCTCCTAAAAAATCCACAGACCAGACTGTGAAGGAAGCTCCAGGGAGAACAAGATATCTGATCCAGTAGTTGGACTATCCTATTGAGTTTCAGGTTCCATTACGGTTGTTTCTCCACCTGCAACCCACATGTCCATCTTTTGACCCGCACACATGGTTGGGAAGAGGGATTTTCTATATCCTCCTTAGCTCAAAGGAAATCACCCAGCATTCTTTTTTAATGTTCTTATTAAATGCCAAGGGAACTATCAAAGGAAATATTTACAAATCCTCTGGTTTTTCAAACAACAGGTTGTTGATATTCTGTGGGCCACATCCAATCCTGCATATAGTCTTCTCTGTGATCAAGTTCAGGAGGCCAAATTTAAACTCTGGACATCGAAGGCCATTTGCATCATGAGGGCAGAAAGGCAGAAACAGTATCTGTATTATTTTACAATAAGACCTCCAGTATCTATCAAAATACCTAACACTTAAGAAGTGTTCAATAAATACTTTACAAATCAATGAATGATGCAGACATATAAATTCTCACCTTTCAAAAGAAATACCCCTCACAAGAAGTGGGTAGTGGGCCATATGCATTACATGAACTAGCTGAAAGAATTTCCTTCTCTTAGTAACAAGACAGATATTCTTTCAAAACTCCCTCGCAGAAATCTAACCTGTGTTACATTTGAAAACAAATTCAAATGAGGAGGGTTTTTTCCCTTCATCCATGTAAATCAAGCCACAGTAGGAAACCCGGGTATGTTCTAAAATACATTATTCATTTCATCACTGCATATCTCTTTTTCAAAAGGGCAGCAAGGAGTAGTTTGTAACCGTCTGCCTTCCCTTAACAGCTGCTATTTAAATTGTGAGGTGTCATTCTGTTGTAAATTATATCTTACCTAAGGAAATTACCCTCGCTTTGCAAACACCAGGCAAATCTAGACAAATTAAGTACAAAATTACTAATACTATGAGCTGGCACACACAAACTACCTCATGAAAGGTGAGAACAATGCCTTCAAAGACTACCACATAATCACAGGTGGTGAAGCAAGACTAAAGGAGAGTGCGCAAGACACTGGACTAGCAGCTTCTGGCAAGCCCAGGAACACAGTATGTCACTTCCACAACATCTTTTCTAGAGCTGCCAGTGATTACTGTGAACTCTTCCCACTAAGCCCAATGAAGTCTGAACTAAAGAAACCCATAGCAAGATAGAGGTCACCAGAATCAAATATGATTACATTGAAATAATAAGTAGGAAATTAAAAACAACTGTCAGCATTTCAAAGAAGAAAGAAAGAAAAGGACATTTTAAGTATATCTAAACATCTGTATCTCTGATTTCTTATAATATAGGGGATGGGGGTTAAGAAAAAAACAACCCTCACTGATCCAACCCTTGCCAGCAACCATGCTAGTTACTTTACACAAATTATTTTATTTCATTTTCAAATAACCCCTGAATGTCTATATCACCATCATTTTACAGTGTGTATACTGACACGGAGTGGGATGAAGGAGCCCCTCAAAGCCAAGTTCCTAGTAAGTGGCAGAGCCAGGGTCTGATTCTATTACACCAATGCAGTAAAAAAAAAGATCCCCACCAAAACCTGAATGCCAAAACTGTGGTTCCAGAACAGAAGTAAGCCCTAATACCTTAAGGAATTCATTGTATATAACAAATTAACCTCTCCTCTGTATCTAGAATGGGCTGATTAGGTACCATCCTTTGGAGAACTGAGAAAACAGGCACTCACATTATCTGTGTCCGGTGACAGATGGGGAATCCTGGTAAGAAAGGAGAGAATGGAGTGTGTGCCGAGTTCCTAGTAATTGCGTGAAAACATGTTTTCCAAGATCCAGCAATGCTACTCCTCGGGAAATACCTTAGCAAGCATGTGCCATGGGCCTTTGACAATCTAGTAAAGCCCTTTTCTCACAATAATATTTTATTACCTACATCCATAATCAAAGGCAATAAACTGGCAAAAAAAATGAAACTCATGAAAAAAAAGGCTGGTGAAAATAAGATGGAATTTTTCTCTGTCCAAGCTCATGGACTCAGAAAACAATAAGATGTGTCCATGTAATTTAGGAATACATGCATAGGCCATAAATAATAAAACCAAAGAAAGGGAATGATTAACACAAAAGTCAGGATAGCAGTTACCTTTGTGGGAGAAGAAAGGGGGGACGGACACAGTAAAGTAAGGGGCACAGAGGGGGCTTCCAAGGTACTTGTAGGTTCTAGTTCTTAAGCTGGTTGGCAGGCACTCATGTTGGTGTTTTTCTTATAGTACCATTAGTGAAGACTTTCTTCCCCACTTTCATTGCTTCTTTCTGGTGACAGGAAGTCGAATAGTGAAACTGTGGCATTTTTCCACCCTTGTGTTTACCCGTGCCTGCGGAAGTGAAGAGGCTTCCTGAGTACCTGAATGCTGCCTATGACTGGGTAGAGAGTTCTGCTTGATTCTAAATTCAGAATTAGCACACCCACTGGGCCAAAATACTTAAAGCCAAAACTTCAAACCTAGCCTCTATTATATAAAAGGTGAAATTTTGGTATCCAACTTCCTGCCCTCAGCTCAATTTGTCCTTAGTGAGGAAAGAGAAGGGCTATCCAACTTTCAAGACTTAGTATAAAGCTATAGTAATCAAGATAGTATGATATTTGTGAAAATTAGAAAATAGATTAATGGAACAAAACAGAGAGCTCAGAAATAGACCTACATGCATATAGTCAACTGTACCTTTGACAAAGGAGCAAAGGCAGTACATGGAGAAAAGACAGTCTTTTCAACAAATGGTGCTGGGACATCCACAAGCAAGAAAAAAAAATCTAGACACAGACTTTACATCCTTCACAAAAATTAACTCAAAATGGATCACAGACCTAAATGAAAATGCAAAACTATAAAACTCCTAGGTGATAGCATAGGAGAAAACCTCGATGACCTTGGGAATAGTGATAACTTTTTAGATACACTACCAAAGGCACAATCCATGAAAGACAGAATTGATAAGCTAAACTTCATGAAAATTAACAATTTCTGCTCTGCAAAAGACACTGTCAGGAGAATGGGAAGACAAGTTACAAAATGAGAGAAAATATTTGCCCAAAAAAAACCATATCTGATAAGGGACTATTATCCAAAATACACAAAAAAACTCATAAAACTCAACAATAAGAAAGCAAATGGCCCAATTAAAAACTGGGCAAAAGACCTAAGCAGATGCCTCACCAAAGAAGATTCACAGATGGTATTATAATCATATGAAAGGATGCTCAACTTCATATGAAATATGCAAATTAAAACAACAATGAGATACAACTACATATGAGAATGCCCCAAATCCAAAACACTAACACTATCAAATGCTGACAAGAATGTGGAGCAACAGGAACTCTCATTAATTGCTAGGGAATGCAAAATGGTACAGCCACTTTAAAAGACCATTTGGTGGTTTCTTACAAAACTAAACATACCCTTAACATCTGATCCTGAAATCATGTTCCTTGGTATTTACCCAAATGAATTGAAAATCTATGTCCACACAAAATCTGCACACCAATGTCTATGGCAGCTCTATTTATTAAAAGGCGAAAGATTTATGCGATCTGAAGAGAAATCAGAGTATGGCAGCTCTATTTATAATTGCCAACATTTAGAAGCAACCAATATGTCCTTCAGTAGATGAATGGATAAAGAAACTGTGGCACATCCAGACAATGCACTGTTATTCAGCACTAAAAAGAAATGAGCTCTCAAGCCATGAAAAGACTTGAAGGACCCTTAATTGCATATACTAAGTAAAAGAAGTCAATCTGAAAAGGCTATATACTGTATGACTTCAATTACATGGCACTCTGAAAAAGGCAAGAGGCTAGAATGGGAGAAAATATTTGCAAATCATGTATCTAACAAGAGAGTAATATCCAAAATATATAAGGAACTCATGCAACTCAATAGCAAAAAGAGAAAAGAAAAAAAACCAATCTGATTAAAAAAAACGAGCAGAGAATCTGAATAGACATTTTCCCAAAGAAGACACATAAATGGCCAAAAGGCACATGAAAAGGTGCTCCACATCACTAGTCATCAGGGAAATGCAAATCAAAACCACAATGAGGTATCACCTCACACCTGTTAGATGGCTACCAAAAACACAAGCAATAACAAGTGTTGGTGAGGATGTGGAGAAAAGGAACCATTGTGCACCGTCGGTGGGAATGTAAATTGGTGCAGCCACTATGTAAAACAGTTTGTAGGTTCCTCAAAAAATTAAAAATAGAACTACCAGGGTGTCTGTGTCACTCAGTTGGTTAAGCGTCCAACTCTCAGCTCAGGTCATGATCTCAGGGTCGTGGGATGGAGCCTGCCCTCAGACCTTGCACTCAGCGGGGCATCTGCCTGAGATTCTCTCTCCCTCTCCCTCTCCCTCTACCCCTCCCCCAACCCCACGCATGCTCTCCCTCTCTCTATATATAGAATTGTAAATAAATCTTTAAAAATAAAATAGAACTACCATATGTGATCCAGCAATCTCACTTCTGGATATATATCTGTAAGAAACAAAATCACTCTTTAAGAGATATCTGCACTCCCATTCACTGCATTATTTATAATATACAAGAAATGGAAACAACCTGTCTATCAACAGATGAACAGATTTTAAAAATGTGATATATATCACATACAATGGAATGTTATTGAAATGGAGCATTAATGGCATATATGATGGAGTATTATTCAACCATTAAAAAGGAAGGGAATCTTGCCATTTGTGGTAATAAGGATGAACTTTGAGGACGTTATGCTAAGTGAAATAAGTCAGACAGAGAAAAACAAATACTGTACAATCTCACTTACATGTGAAGTTTAAAAACACTGAACCCATAGAAACAGAAAACAGATTCGTGGTGGCTGTGCTGGGAGGGGGTTAGGGAGAGTACATGAAGTCAGTCAAAAGGCACAAACTTCCAGTTATAAGATAAGTAAGTTCTCTACATGTAATGTACAGCATGATGACTATAGTTAACAATATGTATTGTATATTTGAAAGTTGCTAAGAAAGTAAATCTTAAAAGTGCTCATGACAAGAGGGTCACCTGGCTGGCCCAGTTGGTGGAGTATGTGACTCTTGATCTCAGGGTTATAAGTACAAGCCCCACTTAAAAGGATAAAATCTTGGGGCACCTGGGTGGCTCAGTCAGTTGAGTGTCCAACTCTTGGTTTCAGCTCAGGTCATGATCTCGGGGTCGTGGGATCGAGCCCCACACTAGGCTCCATGCTCAGCGTGAAGCCTGCTTGAGATACTCTCTGTCCCTCTCCCTCTGCCCCTCCCCCAACTCGCACTTGCTCTCTCTCTCAAATAAATAAAATCTTTTAAAAAAATCTTTTAAAAAAAGTTCTCATCACAAGAAAAAAAAATTGTAACTATGTGAGGTAATGAATGTTAACTAAACTTACTATGGTAATCATTTTGATATATATATATACACACATCCAATCATTATGTTGTACACCTTAAACTAATGCAATGTTGTATGTCAATTACATCTTAATAAAACTGAGCAGAAAAGGATCAGGGGTTGACAGGTTTATAATGGAAGGAAGGATGAGTAAGTAGAGCACAGAAGATTTTTAGGGCACAGAAACTACTGTGCGATAGTATAATGGTAGATACACATCACTATACATTTGTCAAACCCCACAGAACATACACCTGCAAGAGTGAACCTTAGTGTAAAGTGTGGACTTTGGGTGATAATGATATGTCAATATAGGTTCATGAATTGTAACAAATGTACCACTCTTGGTAGTGGATGCTGACAGTGGGGGATGCTATGCATGTGAGGGAGCAAGGGGTATAATGGGACTTCTCTGTACTTTGCACTCAATTTTGCCGTGAACCTAAAACTGCTCTAAAAATGGTGTCTATTAAAAAAGAGAGAGAGAGCAGGGCTACTTTTGGGCTCTGCCCAGTTAGTTCTGTTACTATATCTATAAAATTTATGTCCATATATTGGCACACATATCTATACACATACACACAAAGGTATACATTATATCTTTGCATGCTTTACTTCACAATAGAAGTTTTTTAAGTTAGGATATCATGACTTCAAAGATAAATGATAATTATAATGAATTTATAGCAATATGGGAAAGAACTTATAAAATTAAATGAAAAAAGCAGAATAAAAATCTGTTAAGCCTTAAGAAGAATGGAATTAGCCTTGGAAAATGTCCCCAAGGGCTGAAGTGAGCCTTTTATAAGTGGCAGAGCCCAAAGTGCGGCAAGGACAACTACAGGGAGGAGACAAACAGGAGGAAGCTGATGCTGGTCTAATACTGGCAGCTCTTGTTTTTCCTCGTCCCTTTCTACTCTTCCAAGTGGTAATTATCAAGCAAGAGGAGTAGTTACCTTTGCACTCTTGCTTTCTTACTCCTCCACCTTTTTCTTTCAACTGTAAAATGATACTAATACCCAGGGCACCTGGGTGGCTCAGTAGGTTGAGCATCCCTCTCTTGATTTCAGCTCAGGTCATGATCTCAGGATTGTGAGATTGGGCTCAGCGCTGGGCATGGAGTTAGCTTAAGATTCTCTCTCTCTCCCTCTACCCCTCCTTCTCTCCTCCCCCCCCCACAAAAAAGTCCTAAAGCCCTAATTCTGCCCTTCCACCAGAAAGCAGAAAGACTGATCATGGGGCCTGGATTGTGAATTGTGGATTGGGACACTGATTGAACAACTAGAATCTGCACCAAATAGTAGCTCCTAATATTCTATGATGACAAAAAGTATGTGCTGCTCTTATTTTTTTCATTGTACTAACAATTTTATTTTTTTTACTTGAGATAGCCTAACAAATTTAAAGGAAAATATTTCAAAAAATAATAAAAAAAACATAAAACAATGAGTCCTTATTAAAAACAAAATGTTATATAGTAACAATAAAGGTAGGTACATTGTTGGGGTTTTTTAATTTTTAATGATGAAATACTTCAAATATATAGAAAAACTGTTAACAAAAAATAAAATATTCCAGACTTATTTATTAGTGAGTTACTGAGTATCTAGTATGTGCCAAACACTATATTTGCTGGGGATGAAAAATGAACAAGACAGTTATATTTTCTCCCATTGTGAAGCTTTTCTTTTAGTAGAGGAAATTTATACCCATGAACGTGTATACAAAAGTATACAGTTCTTTTTAATGGCATTGATACTTCATGGTTTACTAACCCATCCCTAAGTTGTTGAATATTTTTATTGTTTTCCCTTGTTAGCGATTATGAGAAACACAGTTTTAAAATTTTTTCTGCAAATTCTTTGGCCACTTCCAGACAACTCTAAAACCCAACTGGAACAGAGGTTTTGACTAAGATTATCAGGTCTTTCCATCTAGATCTGTTGTCAGATCGGACCGTAAGGAAACTCTGACTGAACTTAGAACACCTCTTTGTGTAAATGGAACTTAAGCAATAACCAAGAATTTTGTGTGAAAACCCAACAAAATAGCCAGTATTTTCTATGGGAAGCACATCAAAATTGTCCTAAAATTTCTCCTATTCTGTATTGACTCAACAAACTATGTTAATTGTACATTTTATGAGCTAGTAATACATTTTATGGGCTAGTTCATCATTGAACTTGTACTCATGAGCATGTAGAAATGGAACTTTATTACTTAACATTTAAGATCAGAATTCTTTGCTTACTGGTTATTTTATATTTTCCTCCCTTAGCCAAGCCTTATAAACTATGTCTGGTTCATCTAACAGCTTTCCAGAAAGTCTGTGCCAATTTATAGATTCTCATTCAGTGTGAGAGTGCCTAGTTCCACAAAGCATAGCCTTTCTTAAAGCCTATAGTTTTTACATATTTTGGCTGCCTGGACAGACATAATGGTACACCAAATTCTTTCAACTTGGTAATTATTTGTGAGTTTTAACATTTTATCACATGTTAGCTCCATACTTTCTGCTTTTATAACAGTTTTATTCATATATAATTTAATTATCATTAAATTCATTCCTTTAAAGTGTACAATTCAGGAGAGAGGGAAAAGATGGCAGAGGAGTAGGGGACACTATTCCAACCAGTCCCCAGAATTGAGCTGGATATCTAACAGATCACTCTAAACACACACAAAATCAGCCTGAGATGTAAGAAGATAGATCTGGATCTCGACAAACAGAATATCGCAGGTGTCTGGTTTCAAGGTATGAAGCAGGGAGCCGTGATTCCGTGGGCAGATATCAGAGGATAAACGGCAGGGGAGGGATCCATGGGGATCCTACACCACCGATGAGCGATAGCCTCCTGCGCTGGGGATGGGGCACAGATTTGCAGACCAGTAGTGACAGGCAAAGGACTTTAGGGCAGTCCCCCTGACAGAAACCCAGAGTGGTGGGGCTCGGTTTTAGAAGCACAAAGAGCAGAGATGTGCCCCAACCTGGAGGCAAGGACTGGGAGCACTGCTGAGGGGCACACAACCCAGGACACCGCAGTTTATAGCAGCACAGACAGAAACGCAGATAGTGTGGCCTGCAGAGCTCACGGAAGAACAGACTGTGATCTCTGCTCTGAGGCAGAGGGTTGGAAACAATCACTTTTGCTCTGACTCTCCGAAGAGATGCAGAAAGCCACCAGGGAAAGCCACCAGAGAACAAAAGCCCCAAAAAAGCGGTTTCCACTGAGCCCATCCCCCATCACAGGGGCAGGGCAACTCTGCCCAACAGGGTTGCCTGAGTAACAGCGTGCCAGGCCCCTCCCCCAGAAGACAGGCTGGGAAAAGAAGAGGCCAGCAACCTTAAGGTCCCTATAAAACAGGTGCATCTTGCTTGGGTTGTGGTCAATAATTTGGACTCTATACATTCCCTCAACCACCCCTCAACAGAATGAGTAGGAGGAGGAACCCCCAAAATAGGAAAGACTCAGAGACTATGACTTATGCCACAGATTTACAAATGGATTTAGATATAACCAAGATGTCAGAGATGGAATTCAGGGTAGCAATTGTGAAGATGATAGCTAGAATGGAGAAATTGATTAATGGCAACATAGAGTCTCTAAGGGCAGAAAGGAAAGCCGAAATGGCAGAATTTAAAAATGTTATCAGTGAGATCCAATCTAATCTAGATAATCTAACAGCTAGGGTAGGTTGAGGCAGAAGAACGAGTTAGTGATTTAGA
The DNA here is from genome assembly GCF_054177405.1 of Leptonychotes weddellii. Taxonomy (NCBI): domain Eukaryota; kingdom Metazoa; phylum Chordata; class Mammalia; order Carnivora; family Phocidae; genus Leptonychotes; species Leptonychotes weddellii. The sequence goes on from NC_138373.1 coordinate 87,658,218, forward strand.
AGACCAATTAATAAATAAGAAGGGAGGGGCTCCTGGGTAGCTCAGATGGTTAAGTGTCTGCCTTCAGCTCAGGTCATGATCTCAGGGTCCTGGTATCAAGCCCCGTGTCGGGCTCCCTGCTTGGCGGGGAGCCTGCTTCTCCCTCTCCCTCTACTGTTGCCCCTGCTTGTGCTCTCTCACTGTCTCTGTCAAATAAATAAATAAAATCTTAAAAAAAAAAAA
>NC_138373.1:87658939-87685416 GCF_054177405.1 Leptonychotes weddellii
TGGGATCATGACCTGAGCCGAAGGCAGACGCTTAACGACTGAGCCACCCAGGCGCCCCCAAAAGATAAATTTATTAAAAAAAAAAAATCAACTTTATTTATTTATTTATTTATTTATTTATTTGACAGACAGAGAGAGGGAATACAAGCAGGGGGAGTGAGAGAGGGAGAAGCAGGCTTCCCGCGGAGCAGGGAGCCCGATGCAGGACTCGATCCCAGGACCCTGGGATCATGACCTGAGCCAAAGGCAGATGCTTAACCAACTGAGTGACCCAGGTGCCCCCCTCAGTGGTATTCTTCTCAAAAACTTAACCCCAGTCTAATCATGAGAAAAACATCAGGCAGACCCCAAATGAGGGGACATTCTACAAAATACCTGGCCAGCATTCTTCAAAAGTATCAAGGTCATGAAACATGGAAAGACTGAGAAAATGTCAGAGACCAGATTAGACTAAGGAGCAGGATGACTAAATGCCCCGTGGGGTCCTGGATGGGATCAGGGATGAGGAAGGGAGAGCAGTCAAAAAACTGGTGAAATCCAAAGGAAGTCTGGAACTTAGTCAATAGTAATGTACAAATGGTAATTTCTTAGTTTTGACAAATGCACCATGGTTATGGAAGATGCTAACACAAGGGGCAACTGGGTGAAGAGGAACCCTCTGTACTACTTTTATAACTCCTCTGTACATCTGAATTTATTCCAAAGTTTAAGGTTTATCTCTTAAGAAAATAGGCAGTATTTAACCATGAGAGGAATTATGCACTGACAAGAGAAAGCCACTGTGCTTCTGTTAATATTAGTCTGATTACGTGGTTTCTACTGAAAAACAACTGTCAATCAGGTTTTAAATAGCCCTTGGGAAGTTATTGTTAAAACTCAGTTTCCTCAGGGAGCCTGGGTGGCTCAGTCAGTTAAGTGTCTGCCTTCGGCTCGGGTCATGATCCTGGAGTCCTGGGATCGAGCCCCACATCGGGCTCCCTGTTCAGCAGGGAGTCTGCTTCTCCCTCTCCCCCTGCCGCTCCCCCTGCTTGTGCTCTCTCTCTCTTTCTCAAATAAATAAAATCTTTAAAAAAAAAAAAAAACTCAGTTTCCTCTTTTCATACATGAGGCAATGTGACACAGTCAAAAGAATGTTTTGCTGCATTGTGTGTATTGGAGAGAATCACTTTAACCCTTTTGGAGCTCTGGTTCCTCATTCCAAAAACTGGGGGAGTTGCACTAGATTACCTTTTAATTGCCTAGAAGCTCTAAAATTGTATGGTTCACTCGGACAAATAATATACTGAGAAACAAAAATCTTTTCAAATTAGGGGCGCCTGGGTGGCGCAGTTGGTTAAGCGACTGCCTTCGGCTCAGGTCATGATCCTGGAGTCCCAGGATCGAGTCCCGCATCGGGCTCCCTGCTCAGCAGGGAGTCTGCTTCTCCCTCTGACCCTCCCCCCTCTCATGCTCTCTCTATCTCATTCTCTCTCTCAAATAAATAAATAAAATCTTTAAAAGGAAAAAAAAATCTTTTCAAATTAATTTGAGACTATCATTTGTATGGCTGAGGCAAGAGGAACTGAGGTGTAGCGGAACCACAATATGCTATTGTTTCTTCACCTTATCTAAAAAGTAACAATGAGGGAGGGTGCGCTGGAAACTTGGCTGAGGAGTCTGGAAAGGCAGGGGTTGCCATGCTGGGAGGCCAGTCTATGAAAAAGAACGATGATTTTCAAAGCCAGAGGGCACAGGAGGAATACGCGCAGGCAGAGAATGGTGAAATGCAAGAGCTGTAAAAGGACGAGCTATGTGAAAAGACAAGGCATCTGGGACAAGAAGGCACACTTATGGCTGCTGAGCAGTCTGAAGACCAAGGCAAGCCCATCTCAGGGCATTATCTGCTGGGACTCTGTCATGACGGGGTTCCAAGAATCATCAGAGAAGAGTCAGAGCTTTAAGATAAAAGGAAACCCTCAATCCCCAGAAGAAAAAAGGACTCTCCTTCTCTGATGATGAATGGCATAAGAAAAATGGTTTAGTCTTCAACTAGAGGTAGAAAATCAGAGCAAACTAGCAAGGACAATGACGGAGAGTATTAGATTACAGGAAAAGCCGGCCTTCCAAGGGCAGGATGGAGCACCTGAGTGATTCATACTTTGAACCAGTGCCCACCAAATAACATGACACCAAGCATCTGTATATAATTACTTCCTGGGTACAGAGTGTTACCACAGGGCTCCCTCAAATACACTAAAATAATCTTCACGCTTTAAAACAATTCGCTTCACTGGGAAAGAGAAAAAGAAAGAAAAGGTGGCCACAAACCCTGAAGGTTATCTTTGAAAGATTAATCTCCCCTGACCGCCAGAGGAGTAAGACTACCCGATCGCATGGCGGTGATGTGTGGAGCGACCCTGGGAACCAAGTTCTATCATGTGACCCCAGGGAACATTTGGGTCTCTCATCCAAAAGCATCTAATGTCTAGCTTTTGGGATGTCTAGAATGGGCAAGTGCCTGGAAAACAAGGAAAAAGTAGAATCCTGTCCTCGAAGAGAGTACAACGTAAGAGCAGAGTCAAATATGTTAAAAGGAAATACATTATGCCTTTCGATGATAAGTTAACCGTCTTTTCTATAATGATTTAAAACACTTCACTTTTATTCTCTGGGAAGATTTCGAGCCTCACAAAGCTCTGGTGGGGGCGGGGGGACATTGTTCTTGTTATGACCCACCCTTGCTCTCACCAGCCAACGACAAATGCCCTTTGAGGCTCAAAGTGGTTAGGCGACCTACTTAAAATGACACAGCCAGTGAGCAGCACAGTCAAAACCTGAACCCCATGCTTTTTCCTGTTACAGAGACAGATTTGTTTTCCCCGTTTGCCTTAGAAACGCCACAGCACTATTTACTCATCAGTCGCACTGCTGACTCTCCTCACTGGCAGTTTTATGGTGAGTCTGTCCTCAGTGAGGGCCGTTGAGGGAACACCTCACTTGCCCAGAGTGAGGGGAGAGTCCCTACTGACTAGTTTCGTGGGTGCTTCTAATGGGCAGTGTCTCTCCCACGGCGAGTTTTATGTTAATTTCTCCACATGGAGGAAAAAATGGGAGTTCTCCTTCAAAGTGACCGATCTAATTCAAAAAAATATTTATTGGGCTTGTCACTCCGCAAGGTTCTGAGTATAGAGAAAATGAAATATATATGATATTCTTATAATGAGAATTGGGTGGAAAAGTGTCTGTCACAGGGAGTGAAACAAGGGAAACATTTGCCGAATGTGAACATCATGACTTGGGTCTGGGACTCTGGGGAATCCCTTCCACTTTCTCTCTCTGGAATTTTATCCCACATTAAAGCTGCTTTTCACCAGTATGAGAAGGAATGCTTCCACAGTGTGTTTAAAGTGAATGCTGCTTTAAAATTATTTTTATTATTGTAAGTACACACAAACTACAAAATTGATTTGAGCAAGCTTTTAACTGCTGATTTTAGTTTGTCTATGATTCTTTGCAGATTCCATTAATCCTTCCTTCGTAACAGTCCAGTTACAATCGGTCTCCTATTATGGCCCATGTCTCAGTTGATATTATCAAGCTAACTCTAAAATTATACTTAGAAAGGAGTTCTAAGACAATTATCTGTTATTACATGCCATCCAAAGTGACATTTTAAAAGCTACAAGAACAAATCACTGTTACCCTCCTGGAGATTTAAGATAAAGAGCTGATAATGAAACACAAACATTTATAGTATAATTGTCCCAGGAATACATAAATAAATATTTGGCTGTATTTATTGGTTTGGAAAGTAGCCTTTCAGAGTTCATCATCAAGATTTCCCTTCAAGAGACTGACTATTGTCCAGCAAAACAAAAATTGAAATTACTCTTCCCTTGTAAATCCTTCAATGTGTAAAAGAAGAAAAACAATGAAGAAATTTTTGAAAGACTTTTCAGTGGACATATTTATACGTGAAAGTGTCACACTGAATAAAGTTTTAACATGACTTATTTTAAGACACAAAAATAATCTCATGCCCTTATGTCACATAATAAAATATATATATATTTATTTCTTACCTCTGAATTTTTTGGGAGGGTTGGCGAGGTCTCCTGCCTCCGGGTGCACGACACATCTGTCATCCACTAACCTAGAAGACAAAGCATGTTGACGTTGATAACCTCATCATGTTCATAAAGCACAGACTTCATGTGGCTACTGTATAAATATTTACAAAAAGTATGAATACCATTTTTCACCAAAAAACTTTTTAACAATCATAAATTTGTAAAAAGATTTTGTTATAAAGATACTAATTAAAGCAGGGTTTATGAAATTGAAAATTTTGGTTAAGGGGAAGGAAACAGGTTAGGTAAATCATGATATAGACAAATGATGGAACACTGTAAAGCTATTTAAAAGTTTATTTTTAAAATGTACTGGCCTGCAAAATATTTATAATATGTTTATGAAAATAAGTGGTAACAAACCAACAAGATATCATATATATTTAAACACACACCCACACACCCTCTAAACATACACATATAAGGAACGGAACACAGACACCAAAATATTAACAGTGGTCAGATTACATAGTTTTGATTTTCCTTTATTTTTTTCCTGTGTGTGTGTTTGGTGGGATATTTTGTTTGTTTGTTTTTTAACAAGGAACGTGTGAGCTCAGGAGATCGGGCTCACAGAAGGACCATAAAATGGGTGGTAATGAGATATCCTGCATTCAAACCCTGGGTCAGCCGCTTCCTAGCTAGGTGACTTTGAGCCTCCTTCTTTATACCGGTATAATAAAGATACCTACCTCATAGCATTGCTAGGACAATTAAATGACCTAATATCTCTGAAGAACCTAGTATGGTTTCTGGCACATAGTAAGCCTTTAAATAAGTGTTTAATAGATAAATAAAAATCAAGGAACGTGGGGCACCTAGGTGGCTCAGTTGGTTAAGCATCTGCCTTCAGCTCAGGTCATGATCTCAGGGTCCTGGGATCGAGCCCTACGTCTGCCTCCCTGCTCAGAGGGGAGCCTGCTTCTCTCTCTTCCCTCTCCTCATTCTCTGTCTCTCTGTTTCTCTCAAATAAATAAAATCTTTAAAAAAAAAAATCAAAGAACTTGCCTGCCTTATTCCTTACCATACAGTCTGCTTCTAGAAGAATGCCTGACACATACTAGGTACTCAGTGAATATTAATCAAATGAATAAATCACCCTTATAGTTATAAAAACATATTTAATTCCTATTAAAATATTCATTAGAAGCTAATTTCTAGGACAATACCAAGAGAGAAGCTCAATCTCTGACCTGAGAGCCAGGAGACGTGAACCTCCTGTTCAAAGAGAATTATCTAACTACCAAACCTTATTCACTAATATTCATTTTCTTCATTGGCTAAGTGATAGGAATAACTGGATTTTTTTTCCAGGATATTGTGAGAATGCTTGTGAATTAGTTCTAAATTTATGAATTCATTTGAAAGGAGGTGCCCGAGTTGCAACAAACAAACAAACAAACAAACAAACAAAAAAAGCAAACAAAAACCCATATAACCAGAATCACTAGTATGCATCAACTCAGCACTGAGTAAACCCCAATTTGTGATCAATTGTCCCCTTGAATTAGGATGACTAACTAAATCAAAATGAAACTTTTGGTTCCTGATTTGTCTGGTTACCAAAAGCAGACACTTCCTAAATCACCAAATTTTTCTATGGCGTCCAATTTCCACAAAACAAAATGCTAACTTGGTCGAGCAATATGGTTCTTTCTTTGATTTTTTTTTCATATATACTTCATTCACACTGGTTTACTAACATGTGGTTTTACAAGAGTTGCCAAGCATGCAAGATATTCCTTTTAAAGTCTTTAAAACTGTTTTTCTTAGAAACAGGAAGTCATATTGGGTCAAGAGAAAGTAAACCCAAACCTCCACAATATCCAGCTTCAGCCTAAAACACTGAATGTGAAAGGCTCAGAGAGTCCTGAGAATGTCACAACATAATACTTAATTTTTCTTAAGTGCTACGAATTAAAAGCTCTTCTAATTATTTAAGACGTGTTAAGAATTCAAAATATAACGATCAAAACAACCATAATCTTTTTTAGAACACATAAATATTATATGAAAAGCAGCATTGATGTTCTACTCATTCTTTGTGCCTACCCATTCCCCAGAAATATAAACCCCCACTATAAAGTCCACTAAGAGTCCCTACCTGCATGGGTTAATCATCAAGAGGAATGAGAAAAACTGAAGCTATAAATCAGATCACAGTGCATTTATGTAAACAGTTATACCTCTCCTCAATTACATGATAGCCCAGATTAAAACATAATAACTAAGAATGACTTCCGTTCTAAGAATTGGTCCTATTCTTTATAGACAAACATCTGTGAAAATCACAAAATCATTCCATCATACAGACTTAAATAATTGCAAATGAAAATGGAAGAAAAGGAAGGACGGGATAGGAAGGGGGAGAAAAGCAAGGAGTGTGAGTCTGTTACAAAGACATAGACCATCACTGATGCTAAAAGCTAAATAGGATTTTAATGGCAGTTATTGGCACAACGTCTTCATTACTCCCACAGCCTCTTCTTGAATACCTCCAAGGTCAGAGTAGCCATCATTTACCATCTTTCTGAGAGCATGAATATCAGAGAGGTGTTTTATATGGAGGGGAAATAGCACCCTGTGTTTCCCATTACTGCACTTATCACATTTTCATTAAACTGCTTGCTTAATTGTCTGGATCTTCCAATAAATTACAGCTTCATGAAGTCAGGAACTGAATCCATCTTGTTTACTATTATATCTTTGGCAACTTCGAGCATGAGTTATAGTAGACATTAAATATCTGTTACATGAATAAATTAGTCAGTGAGTAAAATGAGACTTGCTTCCCAAATAACCTTCTCTTTTTAGTCCCAGTTCTTTCCTCTGGAACTATGTACACTAAGTTTTCTTTTTCTGGGATGAATAAGACTATTTCTCTCCAATTCTTTCTCACATGGATATTTATCAGGGAGCTCAACATCTTTTCATACACCCCAAGTGTCAACATCCCCCTTAAATATGATCCTAGACTATCTGCATGAGTCCAGATAGGCCCTCCAACGAGTGCTCCACAGGGGACTCTTGCCTCCTTCCTTCTGATACAATGTTTACAGTTATGTGTCCTCAGGTCATGGCAGCTTCCGTGGCAGTCAGGCCCACCTCTGACTCTCACTGGGTTTATAGCTACACAACAATCCCAGGTCCTTTCCATGCATCCTGCCATGCAGGCTCACCCACCTGCAGGCTCACCCACCACTGGAGCAGTTAACTTTTATGACCTAAGGACAAGAATTTACAATTGAATAGGGATTAATACAAAGTTCAACCTTTGGCCTATGGGCAGAAATTATCTAAAAACCATTATCCCATCCCTAGCTAGTTCATTAAGAGACCCTGCCGTGATTACTGCCCATGTTAATCGCTCATACACAGTATTTTCTAAACTTGGCTAATTGGCTAGACCATGTGGGGAGTTAAAATAATAATCATTACCATAACACTAACAACAACAACGAGTTTCTTTGGTCCAGATCTACAGAATCAAAACTTCTGGGGATCAAGACCAAGATTCTGTATTTTTTAAAAATCTCTCCAGGGGCGCCTAGGTGGCACACTCGGTTAAGCATCGGACTCTTGGTTTTGGTTCAGGTTGTGATCTCAGGGTCATGAGATCGAGCCCCAGGTGGGGCTCCACGCTCCTTGCAGAGATTCTCTCCTGAAAATCTTGAGAGAATCTTGAGATTCTCTCTCCCTCTGCCCCTCCTGCACTCTCTCTCTCTTTCTCTCTCTCTCTCAAATAAATAAATAAATCTTTTTAAAATCTTTCACCTTCCTTAAATGGATCAGGAGTACCTGTTCTGCATTCCCATAGTACTCTAGGCTATCCTCTATCAATAAAACTTATCACACTCCATCATAATTTTTTTTATACATAGGTCTCTAATGCTATAAATGATAAGTTGCAAGAGAGATCATTTCTGTTTTGCTCACCATAATATGCCCAACTTTAAGCATTAGACCTCAAACATGGAAGGTCCTAAATAATTATTAATTGAGTGAATGGGTGTCTTTTTGAATCACTGAATAAGTCAATAATGTTATTTTTGGTAAGTCATAGAAACAGTAAAAATAACTGGAACCAATAAACAGTTGCCTAAAAGTAGATATAAGGAAGGGGTGGGTAACATTTCCCATCCAGATGTGTTTCAGAAAATTATCAAAAATATCAAATCCTGAAAGAGGCCAAGATAGCCTATTTTAAATAACTATAACTCATATAGCCCCTTTCAACCCAATAAAAAAAATCTCAAAGACATAAAGTTGAGCTTAAAAGAAGCAAGTCCCAAACTAGTAAATGCTATATAATTCCATTGATATAGAAGGCATAAATTGGCAAGACTAAATAGTAGCTATTTCAGAAATATGCATGGAGTATAAACAAATTATTGTATAAAAATACATGGCTATCAGATTTTTTAAAAGATTTCCAAAAGAAAGCAAATTATCCTTTGATCTCTAGTCCCTTATTATTCCACCAACTGCGAAGAAAAATGTCACATAGTAGGTAAAATATGTTAGTCATGTGAATAAAGGGAAATCTTACAAAAATGGAGTAGGGAGGATAGAAGGGGAGATTGGAAGAGGAGGCCATACCACTCAAGGTCAATTACATGAAGAATTGTCAAGTACAGACTCCAACAAAAAAAAAAACATCAACAGGAAGAATCATCAATTACAGGCCCCCAAAAGGAAAGATGTATATACTGCGTCTTCTATAAGAAATCAACCACCCTTGAAACTCAGCCATTGAGAAACTATCATCACCCTGGACTCATGCTTTTCTCCAATGGACTTTCCTTCAAAACCATCCCTCTCAACTTCTTCCTCCTTCTCCATAAAATAATGGTCCTCTCCTTTGTTTGTTGGACTTGCCTATGGTTTTGCCACAGCCTGCATGACCCAAATTGCAATTCTGTTATTCCCAAATAAACCCAATTTTGCTGATAAAAAAACTTTTATTTTTAAAGTTAACAATCGTTATCTTTTTCCTTCAGAAACCACAAAAGAAACTATTTCTAGTTTGAATACTTTGTAAAATAAGTATATTACTTTCCTGATGTTGGCCTACCATGTGTATCTGATCCTTGTACCATTAAGTGATATAGTTCATTTCTAATGAAATCCACTCTGAAGCACATTTAAACAAAAGGAATTTAGGGAGAAAGAGAAAGTGGGGAATCCACAATGGATATTATCAAAAACGTGTACTAAGAAAGGGGGTTAGGATTGTGGCTAAGTTCATAAGCATGATGGAATTGCCCTCAGGATGCCTAGGTGGCTCAGTCCCTTAAGCGTCTGCCTTCGGCTCAGGTCATGATCTCAGGGTCCTGGGATCGAGTCCCACATGGCATCGGGCTCACTGCTCAGCGGGGAGTCTACTTCTCCAACTGCCTGCCACTCCCCCAGCTTGTGCTCCCTCACTCTCCCGCTCTCGCTCTCTCTCTGACAAATAAATAAATAAAATCCCTTAAAAAAAAAAAAAAGGAATTGCCCTAAAAGTACTTGACCAGAACTTGACCACAAATAACTTTATCCCCAAATCTGGGTTCACTTTGCTGGCCATATAAATTTCTCTCTTAAATTCTGCAGTCCTCTGGCGTCTTACCTAAACTACCCATCCTCCCCACAAAACCCCACCACCTGCCATCCCAAAGCCGCCACAACCCTGGCACCTATTCACCTCCCTCTTTCACCTTCATTTAGAAGCAGCACTAGAACAGAAGAAAAAAAAACAAAAAACTAAGTTTTAATCCTTGGTCTGCCACTACAAAACCAGCTGTGTCTACACTGGTCCTTTAACCTCTCTGTACCTTATTTCTTAAATGGGGCAGTTGTGATCTCACAAGTTCCTTCTTTTTCCGTTTTTTTTTTTTTTTCATTTCTCCTATTTTGTTATTAGAGCTGGCTTGTGGTATCATTCCTTAATAGCAAACCGACATTTATAATATTTTCAGTGTAGTGTGAATGTTTAACTGTTTAGTATCAATGTTTTTAAGTTGATGTATTATTTTATCATTCCAAGCAAAGTACAAGTATGTGATTTTGTTCTGTTCACTCATCATTGTCTCAGAACATGGTGTCAAAAGATCTTAAGATCTTGCCATTTAGTAATATGGACATTTTGTACTTAAAGGACTCAAGTTGCCCAAGTAAGGAACCAACCTCAAGCCTATAGATTCTTGTTTGTATGTATGCCTATTAATTTGTCTCCATAATTCAGAGTAACTGAACAGGAAATTCTTCAGATGTCCAATTTCATACCTTATAACTGATAGGTCTCATGAACATAATCCCTGCACAAAGCCATAAGCAATTCAAATCATGCAAAGAGAGAAATAACCATTGCCAAAACTTTCTGCCAAAAAGTGTTCTACTTTATAAATGCAAAACAGATGCAACATACCAAATTCACTCATAGCTATATTCCTACTTTGCCTCTCTATAATGAAAAGAAGAATTAATTTCACTTTTGTTTGCCATTTGAAATGTGTGGTTCCAGGCACCTGGGTGGCTCAGTCAGTTAAGCGTCTACCTTTGGCTCGGGTCATGATCCCAGCTTCCTGGGATCAAGACCCACATCGGGCTCCTTGCTCATCAAGGAGCCTGCTTCTCCCTCTGCCTGCTGCTCCCCCTGCTTATGCTCTCTCTCTCTCAAATAAATAAATAAAATCTTTAAAAAAAAAAAAAACTTTAAAAAAAGGTTAATGTTCTCCTTAAAAAAAATGTGTGGTTTCTAAAAATTAAACCAACAAAATTTAACAGTATCTTCTTTTATTTTCTCCTTTTAGATTTCTTACTACAGTAACATTTTTTACTAACACAAATATTTTAAGCTTAAATATTAAAAGTATGCTTAATTCCATATTGAAGTATTTCAATCATACACAGGTTGGTGGCTGCTAATATTTCTAAAACTGGTTTCTTCCAAAGTTGAAATTGTGCTTGCTCTTAGGTCTTTAAAATGTCTACAGTTATTTTTCCATGAAAAAGACCAAATCAATTTAAATCACATATAACTTATAGCATCAACACTAAATGTTGAAGTACTACTGCACAGAAACCCCTAAAAGACTGGATGAATCCTTGTGTTTAAGTTTTTCAATGATTGCTATCACTTAGCCTGAGTGACTTAAAGACCTTTTAAAAAGGGCGGTATCATGTGGACTCCAAAGGCAATGACGTCTTGCACATATTAACCTTTTTAGTAATCACTGCAAGAAGCCATCATTTTGTGAAACAATTATCTTCAGAGCACAGATGCTGATGAAACTGGAGGGAGGGGGGAGAAGATGGGGAGATACTAAGTTACATGTTGCCTTTCAAAGAGAAACATGTACCTGACTATGATTTCAGAGAGGATTTGTCCATATATTTTGAAAGCTTCAAGCCCTAACCCACTTTTTCTTCTCGGATCTTCCTAAGTTCTGCATCTAACTTCCTCTTCTTGATCCTCTCCCCCCCCTCTCCCCCTCTCTCCTTGACCTCTTGGAATCCAGTAATGTTGCAAGTCAGTTTGTACAGCATTTTCTCCTAGTCTGCCTATTACTGTTTTCATAAAAGTCAAAAGCATTTGCAAAATGCCTTCTCAGGATATGAATGAGCATCTCTACCAGTTGAGATCAAGTATTTAGTGATGCTGAGTTGACCTTGACTACTATCAGTTCTCAGTCATCTGCCGAGAGCTAGAAAATCATTGGCACTGGTAAAAGTGACTCACGAGGCAAAGTTCAGGTTCAGATGTTTACTCCTATCAGATTGACATTCCTTTCTAAGTTTTGGCCACCAAGACCAATTTGGCACCATTTTGGAGGTGTTCTCAGGAAAAAAAGTCATAAAATGGAAAACTCACCCTAGGGACACTCTTTTCCTCCAAGTATAGACAACCTACCCTACCCCAGGTTTCTACTGCTTTTGGTCATTCACACCTTCACATAGTTATTTTTTTTATACTTTGTCCAGAGTTTATAACTGTTATGCTGTAGATTAAATTCAAAGAAATATGAGCTTAAAAATTTTTTAAATCACTAATAAGACAAGGCAACAAACATGCATAAGCAAAAACAATAGATAGTGTAATTATCAACTGAAAAATATGAGGTAACTATTATGAATGTTTTAAGACAAAACGGGGCGCCTGGGTGGCTCAGTCGGTTAAACGTCTGACTCTTGATTTCAGCTCAGGTCATGATCTCAGGGTCCTGGGATCAAGCCCTGAATCTGGCTTGTCACTCAGCGGGAAGTCTGCTTAAGGATTCTCTCTCTCCCTCTCCCTCTGCCACTCAGAATGAAATAGTCCCATGGTTCTGAATTATACACAAATGAGTTAAAATATCAATTACCTTTATACTTTCTTTTTTTTTTAAGATTTTATTTATTTATTTGACACACAGAGATACAGTGAGAGAGGGAACACAAGGAGGGGGAGTGGAAGAGGGAGAAGCAGGCTCCCCATGGAGCAGGGAGTCCGATGCGGGGCTCGATCCCAGGACTCTGGGATCATGACCCAAGCCGAAGGCAGACACTTAACGACTGAGCCACCCAGGCGCCCACCTTTATACTTTCTTAAGTATGTAGAGTATAATTTCTTTTAACTACTGAAACAACAGAAACAGAGTATATAAATACAGAGGGAAAGGAAAGAGAAGAAAGGAATAAAAAGAAAAATAAGCAAAAGAAAAAAAATTTAAGAAACAATAAAAAGAAAAATAAGCAGAACAAAAAAAATCTAAGAAAAAGGAAAAATTATGATTAATATAAGGCACAAAGTAAGAGGATATAAATAAGTCAACAATAATCATAATAAATTTAAATTTTTAACTTATCATTTAAAAGACAGATTTCCCCCCCAAAAAAGCAGATTTTTGGACTGGATAAAAAAATCCAACCATGTCCTACATAATTATAAGAATCATCCTAGAACATAAGGATAGAAAAAGACATAACAGGGGTGCCTGGGTAATAGCCTCATATTATATCAAACCAAACTTACAGAACTACAGGGAGCAATTAACAATAGTAAGAGATTTCAACACACTTCTCAACTACTGATAGGGCAAACAGACAAAATTTGGTAAGAATGCATGCCTTGAAACCCATAAATAACAAGCTTGACCTAACGGGCATATATAAAACATGTAACTCCTCATGGAAACATATAAAATTCAAGAATTGGAGAAAGTACTTTCTTTTGAGCATACATGGAACATTAATATACCAGGTCCCTCAACTGTTTTCAGATTACTACACATGGTTTTCATATTTCTACTATATTTGTAAAATATAGCTTAAATTTACAGGTTTTTAAAAATATTATTCTCTTGGCTCATAATGCACTTATGTTTAGCTAAAAAGCCCATACCCATCCATCCTTCAGAGGCAGAGGGTCTCCTTCTATGGTCTCACCATATTTGATATGCACCCTTACAAGCTGATATTTATTACTATTCTACTTCTAAGATACAATGTCTCTAATAAACAGTGAGATCCTTGAGGACTGCAAGAGGAGTATATTCTTTTACATTCATTTATTTATTTATGAAAGTAATCTATACACCCAACATGGGGCTCAAACTCATAACCCTGAGATCAAGAGTTGCATGCTCTTCCAACTCAGCCAGCCAGGTGCCCCTTGCAGGAGTATATTTTTAATCTTTACATCCTCACTATGTAGCACAGTGACTAGCATGTAGTCAGTACACAAAAAATAATTCAATGAATGAATGGCTCAGGAAGGTCAAGAAGCCAAATTGCAAAAGACAAAATGAGGTTGATGATGAAAGATCATAGGCAGGAAAGATTAAATAAATATGTGATAATGATAAAACTAACTGTTCATCCTTGGCTCATCCCCTCAGCAAATCATACAGTAACATTTAATTATACATTCTAGAAGTGGATGGCTAAAAGAGACCTTAAAGAGTAAGCCAATCAGTAAGAGCTCCTAGGCAAAACAGAACGTAAGTTAGCCAAAAATATTTCCTTCTTTGGAAATCTTCAAAGCACAGTGCTATTGGTGATTAAGTTTTATAGCTATAAGGACATGCCTCTTCCCTGTTCCTTTAAGTGTGCTACCTTCTCCAAAAGGAGATGAATATGAGATCCATCTACCACTTTCTGGCTAATCACACATAAAAGAGAAACATATCTAGGAAGAAACAGTTGGCAAGAGAAGTTCCCTGGCCAGAAAAACCTCTGGCAGCTATAGACCAATTCCCACAATTATTCTAGCATGAGAAACTGGATTTTTTTTTTCCAGAAAGTTGGAGGGTATAACAATTGCCTTGTTAAAAATACAAGCAGATGACTCTTGTTTTGAGTCAGTAAGGATCTGGGACATTTCTAAGAACTACCAGGAAAGGGAAGAGCTCAAAACTCTTAAAAATTAACCTCCCAGAGACATAGGTTCCAACATTTAATTTACAGTGGCTAAATGTGAATAAACAGGAGTTAAAAACACACACACACACACACTGATGTCATTTTAAAGTCACACTTATAATTGGTAAGGATGGAATCAATGGGCATAAGACCCCCTTTTAAGCCTTTTCTGTGCAGGAAGAAAATAATCCCAGACTTATTTGTGTTATTGGCAAGGGTCTAACTGTGGCTGAAATGAGAGATATATCCTCTTTTGTCATGTTTTAATTAAAAAGTAGAGACCTCTGTGGGATGGAGTAAATGAATCCTTACCTGAAAATAATGAAGCAACGCACATGACCTCTGAAAGCAGAGCCAAGTGAAGGCAAAATCAAAGGTAAAAAAAAAGAAGCAGATAAGTCTAACAGCTGAAGAAAGCGACGCATGCATGCATTGAATTATTTCCCTTGTTTCTAGGTTAGACAAAAAAAAAAAAAATTCCAATCCCTGCAGACAGAAATAGTGGTACTCTTAAGTTAGATGTTGTATTTAATACCAGGTAATGAATTTATCTCTAAATGCAAGGATAATCTTAATCCTAATAGTAATTCTTCAGACACTGATAATCATAACCACAAATAAAAGTTCCCAAGGAGACATACTGACTTCTGCTAGAACAGGACAAAAATGGGATAGTAATAAATTTAACAATATATGTTTCCTTTTAAGATTCTAATATCACAATTGTACCAATTTCATACTAAATACGTGATGTTGGAAAGTTATTTCTCTGGCCTAATTATAAAATTTAGATCATACTAGTATTAACTTTATAAAGTTGATTTGAAAATCAACTAATCTGATAATGCGAAATGCCTGGTACAAAGTTAACATTCACTAAAGGTTAGCCATCATCATCATGAACATTATAAACGCCTAGCACAAAGTACATACTCAGTAATTTTTTTTTTAAAGATTATTTATTTATTTATTTGACAGAGAGAGACACAGCGAGAGAGGGAACACAAGCAGGGGGAGTGGGAGAGGGAGAAGCAGGCTCCCCGCAGAGCAGGGAGCCCGATGCGGGACTCGATCCCAGGACCCCGGGACCATGACCTGAGCCGAAGGCAGTCGCTTAACCAACTGAGCCACCCAGGCGCTCATACTCAGTAATTATTAACTGTCATAATATTCATCAACATTACTATTTATTATTACCCTTAATTGCTGAAAGAAGTTGACCAGTAAGGTAATCACTTCAGAAAAAATTTATTTAAATCTCTTCATCAGGAAATTCATTCCACAAATATTTACTGAGCAGTTACTATGTGCAAGGCATTGTTCTAAGAACAAACAAAACCAACACTCACTCTTGCTGGGGGTAGCAGGGAGTAGACAAATAATAAACAATAATAAATCCATAAATTTTATAGTGTGCTAAGGGATAAATGCGATAGAAAAAGAAGAAACATAAAACATGCCAAAAGACTTAAAGGACATGAGGAAGATATCTGCATTCCAGGCAGAGGGAACGCAAATGCAGACTCTCCGGTGGGAGCATGTTTGGCGTATTCGAGGGCCTGCAAGGAAGACATCGTGGCTGATAGCAGTGAGGAAGAAGGTAAGCTATTGGAAAGGAGGTCAGAGAGGTCAAGAATTCAAAGGCCACATCCTATAGGCCTCCTAGGTCATAGTAAAGACTCTGGCTTTTACTCCAAGTGAGACAGGAGCCACTGGAAGGAGCAGAGAAAGGTCAGCGTGATCTGGCTTATTTCTAGAAAGATCTCTCTGGTGGCCGAGCTGAGAGCAGACTGGTGGGAGTGAGGAAGGTATTACTTTAGAGACTAGCACAGAAATCCAAGTGAGAAAACACATCCATAAATGTGTTCCATACAAACTATCAATACTCTAACTGAAAAGAACAGCAAGGAAATTCAAAAGAGATAAAAATTGCTATTCTCGGGCGCCTGGGTGGCTCAGTTGGTTAAGCGACTGCCTTCGGCTCAGGTCATGATCCTGGAGTCCCTGGATTGAGTCTCGCATTGGGCTCCCTGCTTGGCAGGGAGCCTGCTTCTCCCTCTGACCCTCCCCCCTCTCATGTGCTCTCTCTCTCTCTCTCATTCTCTCTGTCTCAAATAAATAAATAAAATCTTTAAAAAAAAAAAATTGCTATTCTCTTTAAGGGCTACCATACTGGTTTTATGGTGGAATTATACATGCAATATAGTATTTACCATAAATAAGTACTTCAAAGCCAAAAAACTAAGCAGTGCCTGGTGTAGAGAAAACACATAATAATGACTTATTTAATTTAGTAAATCTAAATTTACTCAACTTCTTGGTGAGAAATGTTATTCAAATATGATATTTAATAGGAAAAATGACATAGACCCGCTGCTCATTAGGCACACTGATATACGCTACACTCATTTCATTAAACAAATACAACTGACCACCTACTGTGGTGTCTTAACTAAGACTTCAAGGAAAAAAAAAAAACAATAATAAAGGTGTGGAAATAGTCCAGATAAGTTCACATTTAGTTACTGAACATGAAAAACAGCTCAGCAGGGCGCCTGGGTGGCTCAGTCGTTAAGCGTAAGGTCAGGATCCCAGGGTCCTGCTCCGTGGGAAGCCTGCTTCTCCCCTTCCCACTCCCCCTGCTTGTGTTCCCTCTCTCACTGTGTCTCTCTCTGTCAAATAAATACATAAAAAAATCTTTAAAAAACAAAACAAAAAAACAGTTCAGGGTGAGAATCTGAACATATTAAAGATCTAAGTTTCAAAAGTTAGCACTCTATCAAGGAACTAATAGTCTCCTGCTCAGCATGAGTCCACAATGGACCAAACGGAAAATTAAGAGCATTATGCTGTTAAATATTAAGTCATCTTAACTTATCTAAATATATCTTAAAGTTTTGAATGTATCTGAATCTTAAGTGTTATTCTCAAACCTTCATGATAATTATTAAAAAAAAATACTCCTCTTCTTTTTAAAGAAAAATATATGAATTATTAGAAAACCAATGAAATAGAGCTTAAAGAATAATTGAAATTACAGTCATTTGGAATCTTGGTCATCGATACTGAGTGTTTTCTCCTGTAATAAAGTACATAGAAAGTTATTTCAATAATACCCATACATTTCAAAGTACTTCCTTCCCCACCCAAAGTTAACCTGCACTGGTTCCATTTATGAGCCCTACCAAGGACGGTATGCTCAGCCCATGCCAATATCCTGCTGGAGACACCACAGGGCAAGTGAAAAGCTAAAGCTAGACCTGACATCACATTTGGTAAATCCAAATTACTGCCTCTGCAGTCTGAAGAAAGCAGCTTTATGATATGTTTCACAAGATTCCTATAATGCTTTCCTACTTTTTCCTCCCTTTGCACAAGTGTTGGTATTTATTCTCCTAATTCTCAAAAAAGACACAGGTCCTTCCTTTGAGAACCTAAATGTCTTTGATGATAATATCCAGAAAACCAGTTGCTCAGTAAGGGACACTCAATGGACCCACTGACATCCTAAGACCTCAATATCAACCTTAATTAAACTATCGCATATAAAACGTGCCTTGGACATCTGTTATGTTTTATCCTGCCTCTTTTAGAAGAGGCACCTAATAACTCTTTCCCACCTAATAACTCTTAAGATGGCATGGTTAAGAAACAATGGGATCCCTCCACCACCCGAGAGGGTATGAGACCTAGGCGGGCCCCCTCTCTCTCCCATCACACCAGACACAGTGCTTGGTCCAGAGGAGAGAACATAGCCCAAGCAGGGTCAAAGTGCCTCTACAGAAGCAGATATGAACAATGAAAGGAAAGGGAGGGTTCTATCTCCTTCTAAAATCAAGCATTATGAGAGAAAGTGTAGGCCTAGAACTGCCAGAAATCATTTTTCCCCACCATGAATGGAAAAAGTCTGCCAGAGAATAAGTCCTACAAGAAGGAAAGAAGTGAAAAAAGAGAGACAAAATCCTAGTTTCAACTGCACCCCTGGTACCCTCAAGTGAACCCTTGGTCCCAGCTGAACCTGAGGCCAGAACCTCCTCTTGGACTCCCCAGTAATGCAAACCAAAGAGCTCCTATTGTGCTTAAACTACTTGGGTTTCTATCCCTTGCAAAAGAAGTAAATGAAGGTCCTATAAAGTACAGAACTGGTAAAGTATAAGCAACCAGAAAATCCAGATTAGATGAACCACACACCAAATATGTCCAAAATAAAATATGTCCATTTTGTCACTGATTCATTCAACAAATATTCATTGATTATGAGCCAGGCACTGTGCTAGGCATTGAGGAAACAACAGAGTCCAATATAAACCAAACCCAAAGCTTCCAGCTTAATGAAGAGCTATTATTGCACATTAGCACAAGCATTGCCAAGCTCGGATCCAACGGGCGATCTTCAGGGAGTCTTGAACACCATCAAACGCATGTAAACTCTTGTGTTTTTGTACACTCATCTGAAGTTGCAACATGAATTTCCTCAGTCTCAAAGTGACATATGACCCCCACAAGATTAAGGAAAACTCTTAGAGCACAAGCATACCTTAGGATCGAGACACCTCAAAGTTTTTATGGAAATTCTCATCCCTTAACCTTAGCACAGTTTTGTTCAGAGAAGACACACTTTATGGAACAGGCATGTCACAGAAATATCACTCTCTTTTAAAATATATTATGAGGCTAACTCCTTTAATAATTCTTTTTTTCTATAGAAACAAAACTAATAGCTAATAGCTGGTTGCCTTAACCCCTAATAAGTTCGAAAGCATCTCAAATATTAGCGCTTTAAAGGCTGAATAGAGAAGAGGATTTAGACCCTCTCCTGTAGATCACATACAGTCTTCTTAGGATGCTATTTGTGGCCAACATATAGTTCAATGATTTTTTAAAAATCTATTGGGAAGCAAAGAAATCACTCTTCAAAAAGAGGGCTTCCGAGTTGCCTGGGTGGCTCAGTCATTAAGCATCTGCCTTCGGCTCAGGTCCTGGTTCCAGGGTCCTGGGATCGGGCCCCACATAGGGCTCCCTGCTCGGCAGGAAGTCCCACTCTCCCTGCTTGTGTTCCCTCTCTCACTGTGTCTCTCTCTGTCAAATAAATAAAATCTTAAAAAAAAAAAAAAGGGAGGACTTCCCCCACCATTAAGTTTTAAAGGGTCCAGCTATCATCACTATCATCAATAGACAACTTTATTTTTTTTCCTTAGCAACTTAATTTGAATTTGAACATTTCTTCATTATAATTTAATAGAACCAAAGAGCAATCAAGTTGCAAAATTCAAAATGTCAATAAGTCTGAAAAGTTATAGGGGAAATTAACATTAGAGAAGCTTCTCTTGAAGCTATAAGCTTCATCTACAGTATTTAAAATCAGAGGCAAATAATTTTACAAAGACAAGCTCAAGAAAGGTATCATCTTCTGCAGTCTGACCATCATTTGAATGTTTGGGAGTATCTCAGTACCTACTTTCCAATTCCTTTTGAAGTATATATATATAGGCTGTCTGTTTCACACTTGTATTTCCTGGACCCAAAAGGAAAGGTATCTCCTTTTCATCAGCAAAATGGTTTTCTACTAAACTGATATTGATCAGAGTCCTATCTGGTAAAAAAAAAAAAACAACAGGAAACAGCGTCACTGCTTTTCCTTACTCAAAAATGGTCTTCTGGAGATGTTTTAACAGCAGCTGATTCATTATAACAATTTTCTCACAAAAACTTCCTCTAAGAATTTGATTTGGTGGCTTTCATCTTGGCTTTTCCTACTCTGAGACTACCAACAGCAGATTGCTTTTCAAGGCAAACAACTTCTTTCTGAACCTCCTGCCATTCCTGGGAGTGAAACTAAAGACCAAGTAATCAAATGTCCACAATGAATTTGTTTTTTTTTTATCCTGCCCAGATAATTCACCGATTCCTATTTACCGGGTACGCACTACCTTCACTCTTCAATAAGAGATGTCTCCCTAGGGAGAGACGATCTCACCTGACATTTTAGTAAGATTTCCCAACCCCCTCCCACACGGTATGACTCTCTTGCCTCCTGGAGGAGGTGAGAGAACAATGTCATCAGCAGCCATTTTGCCCCATGAATAAAACCAGCTACTGTCTTTCCATAGCACGTGCTCTTATCTACCTGTATCTGATTTTCTCATTCTTTCTCTTCTATGATGTCAAGCTTCAAACTTACTCAAAATATTCTTTAAACCATCCTTTTTTTTTTTAAGATTTATTTACTTATTTGAGAGAGCGAGAGAGAGAGAGCTAGAGCGCACAGGGGGTAAGGGCAGAGAGCGAGGAAGAGAGACTCTTAAGCAGACTCCACCCTGAGCACGGACACCAAAGCGGGGCTTGATCTCACGACGCTGAGATCATGACCTGAGCAGAAATCAAGAATCTGGCGCTTAATCGACTGCACCACCCAGGCGCCCCTTAAACCATCTTTTTAAGAAACTGTGTTTAGGGTCCAATTATCTTGCCAAACTGATGGTTTCCAGCCAAACTCCTAATCAAGAAGGAAAAGACAAACCTCCACGGTCACCCTATCTTACAGGACATGCGATAAGAAACACATGTAGATTTTGTAATATACTCACTCTCTCCCACAAACCAATACAGCTTTCAGCTTTTTCTTTTTCAGGTTCCTCTAGATCTGCACACTAAGTCATAATGCTGTGCCCAATAACAAATCATATGGAAAAAATACATCCATTAGGAGAGAAACAATTCTTCAACTGTGTGTTGTTTCTGGGTTGTACACTGAGGGCTTTGTCATGAGAGACCACATCCGTGCAGGATGGTGGCGTCTTCTGCCAGGATAAGGAGAAATTATCCTAAATCATAAAGAATAAAAAACCTTCATGGTCCCCCTTGGCCCTTGCTCTTGTCCTGTCAGAAGAAGGTCTGTGGAAGGCGCAAGATGCACTCTGAATGGAGATTGCACATTACCAAGAGAACTCCCTGGTCCTTTCTCAGTTTCCTCTCGCAAAGCAATTGGACGGATAGTCCCTACAGTAAATGGTCTCCAAAAATCCTTAGAGTTTTTTTCCCCCCATGGTGTCCTGTATTTCAATGTTAAGTGAATGAAATGACATCCCTTTGGTTCCCTGCCTTATTCAATATTCTAAACCACTGAATTCTCTCTAAATATAAGAAAGCCATGATCGCCACTTTACCCGTGTCCACCCTCTGTAATTCTTCCCTTTTCCAAGCACAGCATCAAGGGATGTTCAGACTTCCCTTCCTTTCACACACCAATCAAAAGCCCCTTCCATGACTGGAGAAAAATCTAAATTCCAAGAACTTGGCAGTGCTGGGGCTGTTACTAGGCCAGACTCATTAGCATTCCAAACAGGGCCTGAAGAACTGCTAAGTAGCAAAGTTTTCTTTAAAGGGCTTGGAATTTAAAAACAGGAAAAGAAAGGATGTGATAGGAAATGTTTTATTTTCCCTCATTCAATGTTACATTTCCTTTAATTTATGGATATCTTGATTTACACACATAATTGTGCTGAGTATTTCAGCCTTTAAACTTCCCTGAACGCTGGAGTTAGAAGAAACAGCTTGACCAGATGTCTTTTTTAACAATCAATAAACCCTAAATCCATATCTCATCTCCTCTCTCATGTCTCATTAAAAAAAAATTAATAAAAAAGTATACCTTAATGACACTCCAAATACCATGATTGATCTGTTGAATTGTAGTCAGATGATACTTGGAGTGTAGTTTTAAAACCGCTGCCCCCGCCTGGGGGGCTCAGTCGTTAAGCATCTGCCTTGGACTCAGGTCATGATCCCAGGGTCCTGGGATCGAGCCCCGCATTGGGCTCCCTGCTCAGCAGGGAGCCTGCTTCTCCCTCTCCCTCTGCCCTTTCCCCTGCTTCTGCTCTCTCTCTCAAATAAATAAAACGTTTTAAAAAAATAAATAAATACTAAAACTGCTGCCTAAAACAAGGTATTTAATTATATATATATGTTTTATATTTATGTATAACTAAATTATTTCTATGTTCCTTCATCAATAAACACAAAATAAAATCAAGAAAATACTGGGTTATGTAACTAACTCAACATTTTCTTTTTATTTACATCACTGCTACAATAGTGGGAAAACATTGGGAAATGTTTTATAGGCGAAACATTTTCTGGCTTTTTAAATTATAGCAAATCTGGAAAAAGAAACCATTGATATTTAAATGTGTAACATGATTCAACTCATGCTAGTAAATAGATTTAGGTGTCCTCCTTAGGACGTTATCATTTAAAGAAAATATATATGAATTTTTAAAACATCTGGCATGTACCTGTATAGCTTTCCAAACATTCACACAGACATAACATCATTTCATACCCCCAAAGAACCACTGAGGAACAGAGGACACATATAATTAGTACTCCCAATTTAAAGATGGGGAACTGAATTCAGATATTAAATACTTTGTCCAAGTTCTCAGAACCTCTTCAAGGTAGAATAGAATTCAAACCTGAGCACTTCAACAGCTTTTCCAAAATCCACATTGCCTTTAAAAGCTCATTATCAAACATCTATTTACTTAATGATTTGATTTCAACCTTGAAATTAAATATGATTTCTAGATAATTATATCATAACTAACCAATTTCTTCAGTAGTTCAAAGTGGACCCAAGTTTTAAATATTAAAATAGGAGGAAAAAAATGAGTTGAAGACAGACTTTTAAGAGTTAGAAAAATTTACTGTGCCATTTCTGAAATGGTTACACAAAGATCACATTTCAATACTACATATTAATTAGGAATCATAATTCATATCTAGCTCTGGCACAAAATACATTTGTTTTACGGGGGAATTTTTAATTGAAAGTATTTTTGCAATAAAATTTTCTAATTTTTGAGATCTGAACTAATGATTTATTATCTCAGAATCTGTATTTTAAATCCTGCTTTTTATACATCTCCACAATAATAATTAATTCATGTACACTGTGTGCACATTAGGTGCCACAATTACCCCATCAAGTGGATAAGCTACTCGTGCCTAAACAAAAGCTATCTACATTAAAAGGAAATACATTCACAATTAAATGTACTGTAAGAAATAGAGATTCTCATGTATATACTTTCATGGAAAAGAGTCATGTCTCAAATCATGTTTATTCATGTGCTAATGAATAATGTACTTATTTTGAAAAAGTCTGTTTCATAAACTCCCTCTTTTTTTTTATTTTGTAGCAACATTATTGAAGTATTATTTAGGTGCAATAAACTGCTGCCTTCCCTCTGACCCCACACCATGACCCCCACCCTTTGATTTCCTCAGAGTCCCTTCCTTCAAGAGCTGATGCCAAAGGTTAGACTGGACCAGACTTGAGGCTTTACTACAGCATGTAGAAGTATTCAGATAATCCTCCTTTTCATCAAGCAGTAAACTGTGCCTGAAACAGCGCTAGTATAAAAAGCCCAAAAGTACTAAACTGGAAAGAGAATAGTCTTCTAGAAGCACGAAAGGTAATTAAAGTCTTCTCATTTGAAAATCTGATTGAAAGGGGTGCCTGGGTGGTTCAGTTGGTTAAGCGACTGCCTTCGGCTCAGGTCATGATCCTGGAGTCCGGGGATTGAGTCCCGCATCAGGCTCCCTGCTCAGCAGGGAGTCTGCTTCTCCCTCTGACCCTACCCCCTCTCATGTGCTCTCTCTCTCTCTCTCTCATTCTCTCTCTCAAATAAATAAATAAAATCTTTAAAAAAAAAAGAAAAAGAAAATCTGATTGAAAGGACATAGGAAATATGGCTTCCTGGAAGTTAAGGGGTAATCCTATTTGGCTGCAGTGGGCACGTGTTGTCTTTGCCTTTCCAGTGTCCATGGCCTTTCTCTGGCAACAGAACCCTGACAGAATAATGGAGAAGGGCTCTTCTCCCACTCAGAGCATGATGATGTCACCTCTGTAAGCAGAGCATCTCATTCCCTAGCCACAATGTTTGGCTGAAGATGGGACCATTATCCCAGTCGAGCAACAGTGATGACTGCTGTCCTTCTGGGGTCTGAGGAAATGAGGCACTCTTTTCAGCTCTGGGTGTAAGAGGATAGGGTACTGTAAGGCAGAAGTTGCTAGCAGCCATGCTGTCACCATAGGCGGAAGCTTGCCTGAGGACGGAATCAACGCTCATGATAAAACAGAATCAAGGGATAGAGTCTATAACAGTGCTATGCCTAGACTCTTCGGTTACCTTGATTACAAAGTTCTCTTTGCTGACGATTGTTCCAGTTGGGTCCTCAGTTTCTTGCACCCTGATTAATAAAGGGTCTTCAGATTCACTAGTTCTGTCATAACAAGGAAAGTGACATGTTTGGAGCTCTTATCCATTACTCCAGTAGGACTAGAAAGAGCAAACTGGTATAAACTGCAACAAAAGGAATTTATGTTAGCTGAAAGGAAGCATCACAGAGAAACTTTCAAAAAAGTTTATAAAGAGGGGGTTTTTAAGTGTTTTCCTTTAATGCTTTTATTTACAAGGATTCTTCAATAGTTTGTGTGCATATATATACACTAAGATTCCAGTGATAGTAAAATCTCCTTTTATGGCATGACTAAAAGAAAGCTAGAGCCTGCATATTTTTGTTCATTAGGTATATCCAAGAGGCAGCAGTAAGAACACTCTCCATGCCTTTCAGATCCCTATGATTTTGTCTAAAAATCATCAGTATTCCCAGGATAAGTAACCATCATCATTTGATTAGTCACTATTCAAAATTTAACAAGATTATCCTAGGCAAATTTTTTTATTTATAAACTGATTAATTATCCAAATTAGATCAATGGTTTTGCTAATCCCTCTACCAGTCACAGATGTTCATTAGGAGTTCTTGGCCAATAGGAAACTAGAGAAGCTGTCCAGTGGAAAATTGTGCAAAATCTCTACCCTAATGGCTCCAAAGCAAACATTTGTTTTTTGGTTCAATAAATAAAATAGAATTGTTTCCTTTTACCACTATGTTCTACCAGGGAAGAAATGTTAGCAACTAAAATAACAGGTTGTCTTTAAAATGTAACAAGACTTGAAAATTCTAGTCAAGGAAGATAGGGCATATATATGCCAAGCAATTCTAAGGTTATTACTAATGTTGATACACTTCAGGTGTTTGCATTACATCAAAAGGATAGCAGGCATCAAACCACTAATAAAAGATAAATATAACATAATAAAAAAAATAATAAAAAAAAGATAAATATAAGTGCCTTCAATTTAGTAACCTGCATTATCAAAGTGAGGAAGAAAAAAAAAGCCAAAACCAAAATAAATAATAGATAAGGCACTGTGCCTTTGAACAGCCTATTAAACAAATACCAGCTTAAATTGGTTTACTGCAAAATTTTATAAACATAATGCAGGAGAACTTTCAACATCCATGCACTATGAACTCAACCAAGCTTCCACAAAGAGACTCATGCTGATTTTTTGGGTGTAATAACAATAATAGTAGTAGTAATAACAGTGGTTTCTACCTATTTAATTTAGGTGCCTGATGCTAAGGGTTTGATGTTTACTAAGTGTTTCACAATGTTAATTGCCATTAATCTCATGGCAATAGTATAACCTAAGCAATAATCCCACTTTACAGAAAAAGAAATAGAGGTTTCAGTATTAAGTAACTTCTTAAGGTCATACCAAGAAGCCTGGAGATGTAATTTGAAATCAGGTTTGTCTGAGCCAAACTCAGAATTTCTTGAGTACCTATTATCTGACAGATACTGTGTGCAGCATTAGGGACATAAATGTGAACAAAACCAGAGGGACTCTGCCCTTACAGAGTTTAAGTAAAATTAAAACTACAACTGTGATAAATTTTCTGAAGGGAAAAAATATGGTGCTATATGAGCATACAAAAAAGGAGCTCACACAGTCTGGGAGACCAGGAAAAATTCACTGCAGAAGGGTCAGTGAGCTGAAATCTGAATGATGAATAGGTTAGGTATAAATTAGGTAAAAGGCAAAGGTTTAAGCAGGGAAACCTACCAGA
>NC_138373.1:87685516-87688016 GCF_054177405.1 Leptonychotes weddellii
AAACTTTTTGGGTCTAAAGTGAAACAATGTTGTCCCTTCAGTGATTCTAAGACAAGTTACTTTTCCTCCCCAGTACAGCTCCTTGGTTCAGGCTGCTTCATTTAGACCCTGATTCCTCCTATGCCTACCATTTGCAACCTCATTCTATTCTTTCTCTTTACCACTGTCTGATCCTTCTAGAGCAAAACCTGATCACTTCACTCTCCTTAAAAATCCTTCAATGTCTTCACATTACCTAATGGGGAATATATGATCTGGCCTTTGTCTTCCTATCCAGTTCCATCTTCTGCTAGAATATAGTCAAGCCAGGATTTGAGGATGTCCAGAGAACAGGTTCATTTATTGATGCTCGATTATTCCCAATATATTGGTCACATCAGCATGATTCAAGATGGCTTCTTACCTGCTCATATTACGATTAACTGAATGGAGGGAGGGGAGGGGAGGGGAGATGGCAGCAAAAGCCTCCTTTAAAGGCCTGACCTCAAAGTATAGTACATGATCACCCTGGCTGCAAGGGAGGCTGGGAAATGTGGTCTTTATTCTGGTCACCCACAAACTCAAATACTTCTGTTAGTATGGAAAAAAGGAAAAATGAATTTGAGGGAGTAACTAGCAGTCTCTGATATAGAAATTGAAATAAAAATGCATTTTGCTAAATTGAACAGAGCTCAAACTAAATGATGCAGTTGGCATCAGTTCTTTAGAGTTTATCACATTAATTACAACTTCCATTTCAGAAAAAAAAAAATGTGCAAAATGAATGTTGACCTACTCTTTAGAAAACTGTCACAGTATAACTTTATATACTATTCCCAAAGTAATTACTGCCTCTCAAAACTCCTACATGACTATTTACCTAAACAGTTCTTTATGCAGTTTCCTCAATAATAACAGTGTTTTTATACTTGCAATTTAATAATATTTTAAAAGACTTTCTGAGAGATTCTTTAGCAGCTAAGACTGGAAATAAGCACTGGGTTTCACCCTAACAGATAACAATGACTTCATTTGTACTGATCAGGGAAGGAGGCTCATTCTTCACATGAGTTTAGAACTGGAACTCAACTATTAAATCATGTCCTGCCAGGTAAATAGGGAAGAAAGGTAAATAAAGGCCCTTTTCTCATTTGTTATTAATCCTAGAGATGGAAGAGATGGATTAATTTAGTTAAGTTTTAAATAACTTTCATTGACAATGAGGCTTAATTTGACTTAAAATGTCACAATATTTACCATTTCTAGCCACAACTATAGAGTCTTTAGTACAATAAAATTCCTTCCTTCACATTTCCTGCCTATTTTAACACACCAGGTTTGAAATTAGCCTCTTTGAAAACATGGTTGAAACCAAAAATCTACTTGAAATGCAAATGTTTAAGTAGTTATGTCTCTGATATCAGTAATGACCTTGAACACTTTAGCCAAACACAAGTAACTAGTCCTTAAATCATTAACTTATTTTGGATCCCTAATGTAACTATGTTGGTGATTTGTGTAATATACTTTTTAAGTCACTGTCTTTAATTGGTATGATGTGCTTCCACTGAATTAATTTGGACATTACAGAAATGCAGCAAAACCCCAATAATGTTTTGTATCTTTCACCTCAAAAGTATTTTTCTAAAGATATTACAATTTAAACACCTATCATAGAAGATCATGGCACATTACAATGAGAGGAAATAGAATGACATTGTTTTACTTTTTAAATCATTTTGTAATTTGTACATATCTCTATTTTTCACTTTATTTCTCTGTCCTATATGCAAATACACTTCAAAGAAGTTCTTATTTGTACATTGCTACCAGTGAAGATTCCAAGAATAAGAGCAAATAACAACACTGGAGAATTTTAAGTTCTTAAAGAGAATGGCCAAACATGTATATATTGGAATAAGCTTGAGTCAAAGCACATTCTAACAGACTCAGTCAATAGACGGAATATAAATTAATGAAGAAAAAAAATACTGCAACTTGCTCTCTTCAACCTGTATTTAAATGCTTATCCTTTTCCAGAACTTATTCCTAAATTTCAAAAATAAAAATTACCAGTTGTCATATGCTCTCTTTTATTTTTCTTAAGTTCAATAAATTCCCCAACTATTCTCTGGTTTCATATTAGCAAATTATTTCCAACTAAACTTCTTTGCCAATAGCAGTTAAAATAAAAAATGTCTCTGTGCATGTGTTATATAATATCCACAAAGAGAAAGAGCGGATTTAAAGTAAGAAATTGTCTCATAAAATGCTTACAAATTCACCCTTTGCACACATTAAAAACAAAACTGAACTTTCAGAAATATCAACTTTTCTTTAATGTGGCTATAACACGGAAACCATTAAATAAGGCTATATACATTATTTTTTCCAGACTGTAGGTTTTATCACATGTTGGGCCAGGTAAGTACAGAGATAGGACCCAAGAGATTATTAAACTACCTATTATAGTAAGATTTAATGGCACCATAAAACTAATGACAATTTTCATCTGTTTTAA
>NC_138373.1:87693117-87715907 GCF_054177405.1 Leptonychotes weddellii
TTATATGTTAAAAAAAAAAAAAGAAGAAGAAGAAGATAGTAGGAAGGGAAAAATGAAGGGGGGGAAACCGGAGGCGGGAGATGAACCATGAGAGACTATGGACTCTGAGAAACAAACTGAGGGTTTTAGAGAGGAGGGAGTGGGGGGATGGGTTAGCCCGGTGATGGGTATTAAAGAGGGCACACATTGCATGGAGCACTGGGTGTTATACGCAAACAATGAATCATGGAACACTACATCAAAAACTAATGATGTAATGTATGGTGATTAACAAAATAAAATTTAAAAAAAAGATTCTGCTAATTGAAAGAAATCAAACATAAAGATCATATATGATTCAATTTATATGAAATGTCCAGAATAAGCAAATCCATGGAGATAAAAAGGGCTTGGAGTAGGTAAGTAAATCGCACCGCCTTTCTTTTTGGGGAGATGAAAATGTTCTAAAATTGTGGTGATGGTTGTACAACTCTGACTATGTTAAAACCTATTGGGATGCTTGGGTGGCTCAGTCAGTTAAGCGTGTGCCTTCGGCTCAGGTCATGATCCCAGGGTCCTAGGATTGAGCCCCCCCTCGATCCCTACCTTGGGCTCCCTGCTCAGCAGGGAGTCTGCTTCTCCCTCTCTTTTCCCTTCTCCCCTGCTCATGCTCTCTCACACTCTCGCTGTCTCTCTCTCAAATAAATCTTTAAAAAAAAAAAAATCAGTGGGAAAAAAACAGTCTCAGGGTGGGGGGATGGAGAGGAACAAAATGTAAGGTTAAAGGAGACTCACTCAAAAAGTATTCTTCAAACTTACACTTGTGTTTGGCAATTTTTTTTCTTTAACTTGACCTCTGTGCTCTTGGTCCCAACTGACACCTACTTTGAGCAATCCCATACCTCATATCTAGCTGCTCAGACCAGAAAAATGTGTTAGAGTAAAACTGAAAAGAATTCTGAAGGTAGGGTAAAACATTAATTCCTCACTAATCATGTAACTATGCAAGGTCAAAAGTGTCCCAGCTTCCAAAAGAAATCACCTTTTGCTTTTTTTTTTTTTTTTTAAGTAAACTCTACCAGGGCACCTGAGTGGCTCAGTTGGTTAAGCATCTGCCTTTGGCTCAGGTCACGATCTCAGGGTCCTGGGATCAAGCCCCGCATCGGGCTCCCTGCTCAGCAGAGAGCCTGCTTCTCCCTCTCCCTCTGCCTGCCACTCCCCCTGCTTGTGCTCTCTCTCTGTGTCAAATAAAAAAAAAAAAAAGTGAACTCTGCCCCCAATGTGGGGGCTCAAACTCACCACTGGAGATCAAGAGTTGCATGCTCTACTGACTGAGCCAGCGAGGCACCCCTAGCAATCACCCTTTTTTTTTTTTTAGATTTTATTTATTTGACAGAGAGCGAGCATAAGCAGGGGGAACAGCAGGAAGTTCAAAGACCCTAACCTGCTGGAGTGAATATTAGATGTTGTGAACATTAGTCCATGTAAATGGATCCCCTGTGCTGAGAATACAAGACACTTCACCATGTCCTAGCATTCCGGGCGGTCCATGATCTGATCTCCTTCTTCTTCTCTAACCTTGGTTTCTACTCTTCCACTCCTGATATCCTCACAGAAAGCTAAACTTCCCACATACAAACTGGCACTTTTAATTCCATGTCTTTGAGTGTGATGTCCCCCTCTGCCAGAAATTCCTCTCCTCCTTCCCTTCTACCTCTGCCTGTTCAAGCTCCACTTCCCCAGTGAGGCTTCTCAGATACTGCCAAGGCCAACTTCTCGCTTTACATGAATTCCCATAGCCAGGCCACTCTGCCCCTAACATTTGTGGGTCTCCAGGGCAAGAGTAATTGGAGACCCTCATAACAGAGTTTGAATATTAAAAGTTGCAAATGAAACTGTTATAGGTAGTACAGGGAGAATTGGCCTACATTTCCAAGTTCGTCCTATCTACATCCTTGCATGCAGTCATTCCTTGCCCACTTCTTGGGCCACCCCTGCACACACCAGATGTGCAGTCCACACTTGGGAAGATGGGTAAGGAGCCATCTATATGTGGGATTCTGGGGTCTCAGATACCCAGAACATATTCTAGAAGTGCAAGGAAACTCGGGTTGCTGGTGGGCATGTCTCATTGGTCCAGAATAGGGCCCTCTACAACTCAGAGCCCTGGGCAGGAGCCCAGTTGCCCAGTCTAAGGGCACATCTCTT
Organism: Leptonychotes weddellii; assembly: GCF_054177405.1. Classification (NCBI taxonomy): domain Eukaryota; kingdom Metazoa; phylum Chordata; class Mammalia; order Carnivora; family Phocidae; genus Leptonychotes; species Leptonychotes weddellii. The sequence continues at coordinate 87,695,305 of NC_138373.1, forward strand.
TTCAGGTACCACTCAATATGTTCCACCTTGCCTTCTTGTTATTTCCTCCATCTTGAGCCTTACCTCCTGAGAATGAGATCAGTGCCTAATTCATGTTTTATCCCTTATGGGGCCTAGCAGTCCTCATTTAGGGCTTCAATAAAGAGTTAATAGATTAATGTAACAATAAATAACTGATGTGGAATTTTTTTTTTTTTTTGAGAGAGAGAGAGAGAGCACACACTTGAGGCAGGGGGCAGGGGAGAGGGACAGAGAAAGAAGGAGAGAGAGAATCTTAAGCAGACCCCACACTGAGCAAGGAGCCCCACCTGGGGCTCGATCTAACCACCCTCAGATCATGACCTTAACCGATGTCAAGAGTTGGATGCTTAACCAACTGAGCCACCAGGCACCCCTGATGTGGAATTTTTTAATGCTTAAGTATTTTTATTACCTCTGCTAGGAACAACAGTAGATGTCACAAACATCAATTCAACCAAATGGCATTCAAAGAGTCTCCTGTGCTGAGACTATGAATCACTTCAGCAGAAGCCCAGTCATCATTGCCCTAAAACATCTACAAGATAGGTAATAAATACAGGATAGTATAATATTTGAAATGTTTACTCCCAAAAGATTGATTATATTAGAAAAATAAGTGTCCAGTAAAAAGTTATTCCATCAGAGATATTTTCAGAGTGATTTATATTCACTGTTCACTTGGATATCCTCACATCAAGATTAGAAGTGAAAGGATTTGTAATCTGTGATTCATCAACTGAGTCATGAATAGCTCTCCTCATTCCCTTCCTTGTACTAAATATAATTTTTAATATGCAACTGGCTTATTGAGCAGTCTGCCTCATTAGGTACAAATAAAATATGAGTTTTTAAATCACTGCCTTGCAACATCAAATCTGTATGTTCTGTTCTTTAATGATACTTCAAGAATAGCCCTTGGATGTAGTTGTTTTCAGTTATTAAACATACACACATACCCCATTCCAGGTCAGTTTAAAACTTGGTCCCATCTCTTCCAGACTTCCTTAATGAGGCAGCCATGAGGAAGGGAGTGTGGAGCTATTCTTTTACTCCTACCCATACATCTTCACATTTGAGCTCCTTCTATGTTGAGATAGGGAAGTAGGATCCAGATGAAATGGGCAAACATACCATTCTGAACTGGATATGTGATTTCAGTCCTCTTGACTCTTGCTGTTTGTCTGGCCAACACTGACTGGTTTCATTCAGGTAGGTGTCAAATGTTAGCTCTCTGTTGGGCTCATGGGTGATGTTTTTAGCAGCTCTGAAGGATTTCCACAGCCCACAGTTCTTTGAAGTGGGAGAGCTACCCCTGGCCTGACTTCTTGCAAACGCTGTAGCTACACCACTGACAGTGTCCCCTACAGACAGACCACCCTCTTGGGCGGAGTTCTAGCAAGTGTGGTGGTCTTTTGACCATGGAAGATTCAGGCAGGGTCTGTTTTATGGTTGTGCTGTAGCACGTGGTCCAGGGCTTAGACGGGCCCCATGCTTGGTTTGGCATTTTGCTGGCACCATCTTGAAATTCTTATTTTTGAACAAGAGGGCCCACGTTTTCTTTTGCACTGGGCCCTGAAAATTATGTAGCCAGCCCTGGTTTCAGACATCCTTACTGCACCAGAGTGGGCATATAAAATACTCCGCTGGCCCCCTCATTCCATCTCTCTCTAATTCCTTTTCCCTTCTCAGACAGATCCAGTCTGACATACCAAGTACCAAGCTGCCTCCAATTAGGAGATTCAAGGCCAGGGCTCCTTTTCTCATGAGCACTACCACTCTTTGCATGTTCTGCTCCAAAATATCCTCCATGGAGACAAGGAAAAAGCTCTACTATCTCTCAGTACCTCAGCTGAAGATGGACAACTCTGCCGATTCACTATAATCGATCTATATTCTCTATGGAGAATCTGTGCCTTTGTTCTCTCATACATTAGTCGTTGATACTTCCTGATGTGAAATTTTGGACTAAAAAATGTTGTGTACTTGAGGTCTCTAAGCTGAAAGAAGAATAGTGGATGGTATCGGGGGGGGGAATATAGAAAGAGAATCTCGTATCTATCCTCACATTGTTGTGAGCTAGATCCTGTGGTCACCTCCCTGAGAGCAATCACCCTTCCCCCCTGTCTAACAGCCTGAATTAACACCATACCCAATTCCAGGCATGGCTCCTGACTGGTCGAAACCAGTGCTTCTCAAACTTCTCTTGTGTATAAGAACCATCTGGAGAGTTACAACACAGATCCCTGGGCCCCATCCCCAGGGATTTGGATTTAGCAGGTCTGGGTTGGGGCGTACTAGCACTTCTGAATGGGGAACTATGCATGGGCACAGGTTGTATGAGGCAAGGTTAAAACAAACACTGGCTAGTGGGAGGTCTTGCTGAGAAAATGACTTTTTCATTCTTATTTTAAAATAATCTCAAATACAGAACCATTACAAAGAGAGTACACAACTTTGACCCATATTTAGCATTTTTATAATCTGCCATGTCTGTTTATATTGTCTTTCTCTACATACACACACACACACAATTTATTTTCCAGAATTACTTAAGTATAGGTTGAATACATCATGCCCATTTACCTCCTAATACTTCATGCATTTTTAAGAATAAAGAGATTCTCTTATATAGTAGTCTCTGCTTATCCTCAGCAGATACATTCCAAGACCTCCAGTGGATGACTAAAAGCATGGATAGTACCAAACCCTATATATGCTATGTTTTTCCTACACATACATGCATACCTATGATAAAGTTTAATTGATAAGTTAGGCAAAGTAAAAGATTAACAACAAAACTAATAAAAAGAACAATTATAACAATATACTGTAATAAATGTATGTGAATGTGGTGTCTTTCTCTCAAAATGTCTTAGCGCCCTGTACTTACACTCTTTTTCTTCTCGTGATGATGGGAGATGACAAAATGCCTATGCGATCAGATAAGTGAGGTGAATGACAGACATTGTGATGTAGTGTTAGGCTACTGACCTTTGGATGATTCATCAGGAGGATCACCTGCTTCTAAACTACAGTTGACTGAGGGTAACTAAAACCGTCGTGGAAAAATGAAACCAGGGGGACTACAGTATATCCACAGTACAATGATCAAGTTCAGAAAATGTAACGTTGATCTAAAACTTGAATCTAATCTATTGCCCATATTCCAATGTATCCACTGTCCAAATAGTGTTCTTTAAAGCAGTTTGTTCTGGGGCGCCTGGGTGGCTCAGTCCATTAAGTGTCTGCCTTCGGCTTGGGTCATGATCCCGGGGTCCTGGGATCGAGTCCCGAGTCTGGCTCCCTGCTCAGCGGAGAGTCTGCTTCTCCCTCTGCCGCTCCCCCACCCACCCACCCACCCCCGCCCTGCTCGTGCTTTCTCTCACTCACTCTCTCTCTCTCTCAAATAAATAAAATAAAATAAAAATCTAAAGCAGTTTGCTCCTCTGGCACAGAATCCCATTCAGGATCACATGTAACATTTAGTTGTCAAATCTCTTTAGTCTCTTGATCTATACCAATTCCTCAGCCATCCTTTGTCTTTAATGACATTGACATTTTTTAAGAACACAGGCCATTTGTTTATAGAGTGTTCCTCAATTTGGATTCGTCTTGTATTTCTTCAGAATTTGATGAAGTGGAGCATTTCCAGCCAGAACACTATATAAGTGATGATGTGTTCTTCCCCAGGTACCATCTGCCCTCTTGTTGATGATATCAATTTTGATCACTGTCAAAGTGTTTTCTGTTAGACAAGAGTTTAGGAATAATCTCAAACTTGCTCTCTTTTTAAGGCGTGGTTCACAAGAAACAATCCTTTAGACTGAGAAAGCTCTGGAAATGCAGGCCAGTCTCAAAGGAGCAGCAAGTCCGAGTTTCCTGCCAAGAATGCTGTCCAGCCCATCTCCTGACCCTTAACCTCTCTATTTCCAAAAGTGGAGTCTGACATCAGTCTACTTTATTTCCCTACAGAGGACAAACACCAGGCTCCCCAAGTGGAGGCTTTGAAGTTCCTCTCTAGACTAGATATGAGAGTCAATCACTACCTCTACCCCTCCACACCAGGGTCCTCTCCCATGCACTGGGGCGGAGCAGGACTCAGAACACAGCAGCAACTCACTACAAAGCCCTCATCATTGCAGAATCCTCTCTTATCTCCAACAGCTCAACTGCTTTATATCTTTCATCTGGGAGCAGAGTTTTAAGCCTTATAGCCTGGTTTTCAACTATTTCCTTTTAACATTTGCATCTTGGTCTCATTGTATTTTGAAGCCTCTGCTGAAATTCCCAAATTAACATCCTATTAAAAGATTCTTTCAACTTATGTGATAGGGTCATAGCGCTTAGAGATATTTACACTACCTGCCATTGAACTGCTCATGGCCTACTTGCGATAACAAAGGAGAATGGAAATTTTAAAGAAAAATATATGAATATTTTGAATCTTGCCTACTTCAATTTACAATGATTATTCCCCAAATACAATTTTATATTTCCATCTATATGTCAGGATAGCATTTATCAATCATTTCAGAGGGTCTCATAACTATATAGCAGAATTTTTTAAGAATGTAAGCATCACATAGAACTGATTTAAGTACTAATTTCCCCAGTCTTTACAAAAAAAAAAAAAAAGTAACCACTGAGATTTCATTTTCCTTAACTGTAAAATGAGGGCAATCATGGTGCCTACCTTCTATGGTCTGTGTGAGGCTTAAATTAGAAAATACACTTAAAGGGCTTGGCATGGTACCTGCCACAAAGTAAGTGCTCAATAAATGCTAATTATTTTTATGATTATCATTATCTGAGAGAAAAGCAATATTAAGGGTCATAAGAAAACCAAGCATCAGAGACACTGTGACCTGTTCAAGAAGACACACTAGTGACTGAGCCAGCACCAGCCTGCTCCAAAGACTCTGAGTCAATTGCTCTTTCATTTACACATCAGTCCCTTCAGTAAACAGTAATAAACACTTGATAATTATTGAAATTTTGATCTCTTTCAGGGATATTTGAATTTTTTTAAAAAGTCTTTAAGAGAAAGAAATCTAATTTTTAAGAGGAAAATTTCAGACATAATACGGAACACAAACTTTGAGACAAAAGAAACAAAAGTGACTAAGTTTCCAGCCCAGTGCTACAAAACCACCCAAGAATGTCAGATGGGATCTCTGCCTTCCACAAGCTGACAGCTTTTATCTCTTCACAGAAGGGAACAGATAAAACCCACAGAGAAAACAGCCATCTAACACCACTGTCATGCTTGTGGTCACCTGGGTAATAACGGGGAAGATGTAATGCAGAACTTGGACTATCCCTCACCTCTTGCAGACTTCTGGAGATCATAAGAAGGGCAACTTGGGCTGTTAAGGTCCTAAAATCCAAATTAAGAGAGATTTCTCAAAGTGTAGTCCAGGACCCAAGATCCCCCAGGATTTCTGGATGGCTCTTGAATGTTTACTTCAGAATTTTAAACTGTCTTGATGAGGGGACACAGATAAGGAAGGCCAAACTGGCCAACAGTAAATGCTAATGGGAATAAACGATTTAAGAGCAAGTCTTGGTGGAGGGGAAAGACATGGACTGTGAAGAAGGAAACTAACATATATTAACAACGTTCCTGTTTGAGTCTCTGTGCTGAGCACTCTTCATACATTATGTAATAACCTCCATGAGATAATTGCTATTCTTAACCCCATTTTATAGCTGCAGAAACTGAGACTTAGAGAAGTTAGGGAATCTACCCAAGGTCCCCCAGTTAGTAAGATACCTGGAGAGAAAAGAGAAAATAGCACCATAACTCGGATAAAGATAAAACCAGGGAGGATTCTCCGGAAGAACTTCCGGAAGTTCTTTCTTCCCAGCCCCAGCCCCTTCCCCAAATTTGCTGTGGTTCCTCTCCTTCGTATACACAGTATGAAGTGTACCTCCGTGGGCTTGCTCCTGTGCATTATCTCAGGCATGCACATCCAGATTACCCCCGTTCAAGGCAAGAACTCTGTCCTGTACTTCTCTTGCATCTCCCCTCATGCCCACACACAGGGCTGAAGTCATTAATGCAGGAAATACTCTCGAATCCTGGTTATAATACTTCCATTCCTGAGCTGCTCATGATGAATGCCTTGGAATGGGCTCTTTCCATGGGCTTTTCTGTCTTTTCAAGTCATTTGGTGGTATGTGGGCCAAATAAATATCTGAAGGATTGAGAGGAGCCAGGTGAGTGTTTATTTAAATGATAGGCACATTTAGAAATCACTAAAGGAGTAAACTTCAGAGAGGTCAGAAGCGGGGCCTCCTGAGGAATGCTCCTGGAAATGTGACTTGCACTTACCCAGCCTCAGAGCAAACACCTGTGAGGATGAGGAAGGGGAAAGGGATAAGCCGGGGTGGTGTGTGGTGCCAGCTACTTGTGCAGGTCGGTGCCTAGCCACAGTCTTCAGGCCTGATTATTTGTAAGAACTCAGTAGATGATAAAGGAAGCATCAAAAAGCAATGAGAAAGCATAAGATTACTCAAAAAATGATGCTGAGGTGATTATTTACTTATATGGAGAATACCAATTTGGTACAGTTTTAGGATATCACATGATTATCTTTAGATAAAATAAATTCAGGTGAATATATTATCACTCAATATTTCTAAACTCTTCCCCCAGATTGAATTTAAATTTAGCACTCTATGAATAAGGAATCTCTTAGCTTAGAAATACATATGCATTAATATAAAAATATAAAGCAAAATATCAAGAAAGTTTAATTCATACAACTTTGAATTATGTCCAAACTCTAATAAAATTAAAAAGTAGACAACAAAATGGGAAAACTTTGCAACAAATGTTATAGGCAAAAGGTTGATTATAGCCAAGAAATTAAGGTCATATAGTAGTGAGATACCATTTCTCACGTATCAGATTAGCAAAAATATTTTTTAGTTATAATAACCAAGGCTGATATTGAAACAACCCATCTCATATCTTCTACAACCACTGTAAATGGCAAAATGGAACTATTGAATATATCCTAAGGATATAATCTTATATTTGAAAAACACTTTATTTACAATTGTGTTTATCATAGTATTAATAATAATAAACATTGGAGATGAAGTAAATATTGAATAGCAAATTAGTGATGTAAACTGTAGCAGCTGACATGATATGTAGCCAATCATTCTCGTTAAGCATATGTAATAATATATAAAATGATTTATATCATGACTTCAAAAACAGGATAAAAGTTCTATATTAAGTATGGTCACTAAAATGTAGAAAAAATATATGAAAAAAAAGACTTGCATGATAAAACTATGGGTATTATTTTTTTTACTTTCCTAATGTTTTAGAGAGTATATGTTATTTTTTAAATGAAAAAAATTTTAAAAACAGCAATAAATGACATTTGCTTTTAAGTTGAAAAATTCAAGAGAAGAAATTATGGGAAAGATTTTTCAAAGAAAGTCTAAGTTGACACAGCAGAGTGAAGTCAGGGTAATAAAAAAAAGGGAATCATCAGATTCAGCTGTGCAGAAGATATGCTTGGAACCTTTTGATTGTGGAGTTTTAATTAGTCTTTTCCTACTAATGCATATTTTCAAGAAAATGTTTATCACATTCTTTGAGTGAAATCATAAGCAGAGCACATACAGCTTCACGGCATTTTAGTAATTCAGTTTCGGCTAGGCCAGTCTCCTGGCATCTTTCAGAACATCTCAGTAGAATAAGGTGCCAAGTGAAAATCCAAGAAGCTTGTAGAATTCGAATCCACCCTTCTTGGCAGAAATGGATTTAAGATCAGAATGCAGTTCTCCATAACAACCTCATCAGTGTCTGGAGTCTGCTTATTTCTGGGTGCCATGTTCCAGGAAAGTGTTGCGACTAAACCTGTTACCATTTTTGCCTTAGCTATGGGCCTTGGGCTAAGCCATGATCACCGCTGCAATCTCTGCTTATCAAACTGGAGCAGGCATGATATTGAATAAACCTTGCAATAAATGACACAGAAATATTGATAGATAAAATGTTAAACCCTTTTCAGTAGGAGCTTTGTACAGATATTCAAATAGATGGGCCTAAACTCAGCTCAGATTGTATCACTCCTAAGAATGCTTTAAGGTGATTGTACTAATCTGGGCGCCTGGGTGGCTCAGTTGGTTAAGCGACTGCCTTCCGCTCAGGTCATGATCCTGGAGTCCTGGGATCAAGTCCCACATCGGGCTCCCTGCTCAGCAGGGAGTCTGCTTCTCCCTCTGACCCTCCCCCCTCTCATGCTCTCTCTATCTCATTCTCTCTCTCAAATAAATAAATAAAATTTTAAAAAAACTATATAAAAAAAAAGATGATTGTACTAATCTACTCTAGTATTTTTCCTACAGAAGTAGGTTTACACTAGAGAACACTGTTTTCCTTCAAATACTCACCCCTCCCAGCTGCTTCACACAGACTTTCATTTCCCTGAAAGGACGGACCGGACACCTGCCTCAGACGTCACTTCCTACCCATGTTTGTGTGTAAACTAAGATATCACAACACCAGGTTTTAAATACATACTCCCTTCCTCGTAGACTGTTTGTCTGTCTTGGCATCGTAGAATTTCTACGATGGGACATAGTGGCATTTTATTTATTCCACAATAAATGGGACATATTGGCATTTTATTTATTCCACAAATATTTACTGAGTACCTACCATGTGCTAAAAGAACTATGCTAAATGGTAGTTATTCAAGAGTGATAAGAAACTGTTTCTGCCCTCAAGGAGTTTGACTTAAACATGCATCAGAAAGTGCCAGAGAATGTATCAATGGCAGTGGGTAGGACCAGAGGGTGGCCAGGGAGCAGTGGTAGAACGTTTAAGAAAACTTGTTAGCAGCATCTGTTCCCTTTACTTCTGATGAACATGCTACTTTACTCACGGGTTAGAACTCTTCCATTCCCACGGCATTTGAAATCTCCTTCCCATATGTCTAACTAAGATTTATTATATGCTATCTCCCCGAATTCACCGGTATACACACACCCATGAAAAATTGCACCATGTTGGTTTTTCAGCAGCTATATTACAAATCTACATTAACTTTACAGTCTCAGTTTTATCATCTGTTTTTCAGTCATTAGTATTTTCTTCCAACTTAATATTTACATAACCTTCTTTTTTTTCCTTCACAGATTTTCTTGTTGTCAGCCCTATTCTTAGACCAAAGACAGGGATATGGGGAGAGAGGAGACCTCATTTTCTCTACTCTCACCCCTGCTGCAACACAGCTCACCAATCCAAGTGACATCCTCCACAGCACCGGTCATATTTCTTTCTGATAGAGCTTTTGTCCTTTCCCAAGAGCCCTGTTAAGGTTTATGTTGCATTAGATGCTTTCATGTTGCTCCAGTTCTGAATATTTACTCATTTCTTCCCACCAAATTGATGGAAGTATCAGCCGCTATCATTTCTGCCCCCCAAACGGAGTCTTTCTGTGCTCTCTTCATCCATGACTACGTCAACTTAGACCCAATAAGACACAGGATTTGGAAATAAAACTAATTGTGTTGTCATCCACCTGAAAATGTTCTTATAAAGCAAGTAGACATGAACATTTTGAATGCTTTAAATGTAACCTTTGGGGCACCTGGGTGGCTCAGTTGGTTAAGCGACTGCCTTCGGCTCAGGTCATGATCCTGGAGTCCCAGGATCGAGACCCGCATTGGGCTCCCTGCTCGGCAGGGAGTCTGCTTCTCCCTCTGACCCTCCTCTCTCTCGTGCTCTCTGTCTCTCATTCTCTCTCTTGCAAATAAATAAATAAAATCTTTAAAAAAAAATAAATGTAACCGTTTGTTCAAAGTTAATGGGACATATTGGCATTTTATTTATTCCACAAATACTTATTGAGTACCTACTATGTGCCAAAAGAACTATGCTAAATGTAGTTATTCAAGAGTGATAAGAAACTGTTTCTGCCCTCAAGGAGTTTGACCTAAACATGCATCAGAAAGTGCCAGCCTAGGGGGCACCTGAGTGGCTCAGTCGGTTAAGCGTCTGACTTTGACTCAGGTCATGATCCCAGAGTCCTGGGATCGAACCGCGCATCAGGCTCCTGCTCAGCAGAGAGCCTGCTTCTCCCTCTGCCTGCCACTCTGCCTATCTGTGCTCTCTATCTCTCTGTCAAATAAAATCTTAAAAAAAAGAAAGTGCCAGCCTAGAGGCACCTGGGTGGCACAGTGGATTAAATGACCAACTCTTGGTTTTGGCTGGGAATTGGGCTCGGTGTTCAGTGCAGAAGTCTGCTTGGGACTTCCTCTCCCTCTGCCGCACCTCTCAGTGCGCATGCTCTGTCGCGCACACTCGCTCTTTCTCAAATAAATAAATCTTTTTTTAATAAAAAGTGCCAGGGGCGCCTGGGTGCCTCAGTCGTTAAGCGTCTGCCTTCAGCTCAGGTCATGATCGCAGGGTCCTCGGATCGAGCCCCGCATCGGGCTCTCTGCTCTGCAGGAAGCCTGCTTCTCCCTCTCCCACTCCCCCTGCTTGTGTTCCTTCTCTTGCTGTGTCTCTCTGTCAAATAAATAAAATCTTTAAAAAAAAAAAAAAGTGCCAGCCTATTTTTGTAAGTCATGTAAAATATGTAAAATTGGATAGGTATTAAGACAAAAGAAAATATTGATATTAAATACTTTATCAATTTTACAGTTCAGTTCATCAGGCTTGAAGATGGAATTCTAAAATCAGAATTAAGGTAACATTTGAATAAAGTAAAAAAAAATTATCCTTTAAGCATTAGAATCTCATCAAGAACTGTCATATGCTCACGGTCTCCAAGGTATGAGGTCACTCAAACAGAGGGAGGAACAAATGAACAATTCCCTTCTCACTGAGCTACACCTACTGAGAGGCAGACAAAAATCTCACTTCCTACTCAAATTGCTATTTTCCTCCTTATTTTTTGAACAAAATTTTTAAGTTTAAGTTAAATTGTATTATCTTTCAAATTCACAATAAAAATTAAGCTCCTGGGATGCCTGGGTGCCTCAGTTGGTTAAATGTCCTAAGTGTCCGACTCCTGATTTCCGCTCAGATCATGATCTCAGGGTCTTGAGCTCAAACCCCACTTCCAGCTCCACATTCAGTTCAGAGTCTCCTTGTCCCTCTCCCTCCCCCTCTGCCCCTCACCCCAAGCACTCTGTCTCTCTCAAATAAATAAATAAATAAAATCTTTTTAAAAAATTAAGCTTCTGAACTTCTTGGACTGCCACTTAGCTCTGATAGGGATGTATTGTCATGTCTGTTATTAAGAAATCATTTGGCAAGGGGATGACAGCTTAGAAAATTGGTGCTCTGAGGAAAATAATCAAAAATCAAACCATGTGGTGCCTGGGTGGCTCAGTTGTTTGAGTGACTACCTTCGGCTCAGGTCAGGATCTCAGGGTCCTGGGATCGAGCCCCGCATCAGGCTCCCTGCTCAGCGGAAAGCCTGCTTCTCCCTTGCCCACTCCCCCTGCTTGTGTTCCCTCTCTCGCTGTCTCTCTCTCTGTCAAATAAATAAATAAAATCTTTTAAAAAAAAATCAAACCATGTGCTATCATCCATGAATAATATGAATAATGGTACATGCCCTCCAAAGCATACATTAAAAAAATTCTAAAAACATATATTGTTAAGATAATTATTAATTATAGAGATGCTCAAAGATAAAAAGGCAGATTTCATGGTTTGTATGACAATTAAGGGATATCAAATATTTTCACATTAAAAATATATTAGGGACGCCTGGCTGGCTCAGTCAGTGGAGCATGTGATTCTTGATCTTGGGGTCGTGAGTTCAAGCCCCACACTGGGCATAGAGCTTATGTATATATGTGTATATATATATATATATATATAAAGTATATTCAGTATATATAATATATATATTAGGTCAATAAAGTGGCTTATAATTAAATTTCTTATAATTAAATATTATTTTGGTGGTGTATCTTGACAATAGATGTGTTTTATCAATTCTAAATAAGACAAAGTGGGATTTTTTTAAATTCCATAAACTTAAAACTTATAGAAAGAGAAAGAAAATTGCAAACTGTGACCAATTACTAGGTCATGATATCAGTGATGGCAGCATTTTTAAAAAATGTAATAGAATAGAAACCACTGGAATGTAATTCTCATAGAAATAATAAGCATTGTTTCGGGGGGAGAAGAAAAGCAAAAGGAACAGAAGAGAAAGGAAGGGGAGACTATAACAGGGATAATGAGGGAGGGAGGTGGAAAGTGGATCTCAGAATGCACAAAATACAGTTAAAGACTGAATAAGAAAGGAGGCGAGGGAGGCAAGACACCCTGAATCTCACTTTAGAAACAGGAGGAAGGAAGAAGGCCCATTGGCTAGTTTGAGGGCAGCACTGAGGACACACAAGGGGTCTTGCCCTGCTTCCAGTTAGGGTTCTAAAAGGAGGCTGCCTCTCAAGCAATCGCCATACTCATGGGAGAGGCAGGATGTCACATCAGAGAAAAAATAGTGACCCCGTGTAAATGGACAGAGAGGGAAGTTTGAGACCAAGTCCCCAAAGTTTGTTTCTACTCCGTGTGGTGTAGATGGGACCCAAACGTGCTGATTCTAAGGGTAAGAATGGAAAGGCATGTGAACTGAGACCCAGTAATGTTGCCACAGGGCCACTGTACAAATCACTTTGCATTCTGGTGCAGGGTGAGATGATCCATGATCCAGTAGGCTAGTGGCCAGATAGAGAACAGGGCAGAAAGTTGGAGGGAACCATAGTGAGCAAGATAATGCCAAGTCAGTCAAGGAGAACCAGTGAGCTCCAGTCAAGCTAAGTGACCAGACCATGAGTTACAGCGGGGCAGACCTCAGCCTAGCATGCCAGCTGAGCAAGCAGCTCCTTGGCAGACAAGAGACATTACCACAGAGAACAGAGAAGCCAGAATACAGAACAAGGAAACCATCCCCTCACCACCACCAAAGCCACAAGGTCACAAAACCACATCCCGCCAGGTGAAATCTAAGAGACCAAACATTAGACATTTACCTAAAGAGATTGTTTAAATTTATGCCAAGGATCAAATTTTAAACAGAAATAGAAGTCAGCTTTTTCCTGGTCATCCAGCAGGTGGAATCTTGATGAAGATCAGATCCATTTTAGACAATTTAAGTTTTCTTTTTCTTTTTAGCTTTTTTTAGATATAATTGACCCATGGTATTGTGTAAGTTTAAGGTGTACAATATGTTGATTTGATACAATGAAGTTTTAGAGAAATAAAGGAACTACATTTCCTCTGCATCTCTGACTTACAGAGTAAGTAAATATGGGACCCCAAAAAGTACGACTTCTCTTATTAATCAATATATGCTATTTGATCATGTCAAACTGCTGTTTCTAAGCATTTGCAGTGAAATAAAGCATACTCTCCATGAACCTTCCTTGATCTCTGCAGCCAGAAGCAATCCAACTCTCTTCTGAATTTTCATAGCAGATCAGTTCTTGAAATGTGGTGCCCTAGACCATCAGAATCAGTGCCACCTCAGAACTTGTTAGAAATGTAAATTGTTGGGGCACCCGGGTGGTGCAGTTAAGTGTCTGACTCTTGATTTTGGCTCAGATCATGATTTTAGGGTCGTGAGACTGAGCCCAGAGGCGGTCTCCGCACTGAGCATGGAACCTGCTTAAGATTTTCTCCCTTTCCCTCTGCACTTCACTGCCCACCCCCCCCAACCCTGCTCGCATGTACATAAGCACTCTCTCTATCTCTCTCTCTAAAAAAAAAAAAAGGAAAGAAAAGAAATGCAAATTCCTGGGCTCTATCCCAGACCTCCTGAGGAGGAACTTGGGGAGGGGAGTCAGCAATCTGTACGTTAACAAATCACTTAAGAAGTATCAGAATACATGCTAAAATTTGAGAACAATTATCATAGCACTATGTACCTCTTTTATGAGATCTATTACATTCCAGCATTAAGGTTTGAGTTTTATTTTTCTGTAGCTCCCAGGCTGGAATATTCTATATCATCAGACTATAAATATGCATTAATCATCCTTGTCGCAGTCATCACCAGACCCCTGAATCATTCCTTGCAGATTTACCTCTGGGCTCACTATTACTCTTGCCAACACTTCTCCAGACATAACTCCTAATACTTTCAATATCTATGTAAATGGTCTTTCTCACATCCTGGCCTCCAATATAATTCACTGCAAGTCCTCCTCTCAGCTTCAGCTGCTCACTCTACGAGCATGCCATTGATCCTATCGTTACCAATAATTACAATCCCCAATGTCATTCTCAATCAGCTCACTCACTTACTGCCAACTACTTCCTATCTTTCTAACTACCCTCACTCCTACAGCTTTAAATCCCCATAATCACACTGATCCACCATGATTCCATGGCAACCTGCCTTTCCCATGTCCTGTTTTCCTGTTTTACTCAGCTGGATTAGAATTGATCATTATAGGGGCGCCTGGGTGGCTCAGTCATTAAGTGTCTGCTTTCGGCTCAGGTCATGATCCCAGGGTCCTGGGATCGAGCCCTGCATCAGACTTCCTGCTCGGACCTCCTTCTCCGTCTCCCACTCCCCCTCCTTGTGTTCCCTCTATCACTGTCTCTCTCTCTCTCTCTCTCTGTCAAATAAATAAATAAAATCTTAAAAAAAAAAAAAGAATTGATCATTATAATTCTTCCATGCACTATTCTCAACTCTCTTCATCCTCTCTCTTTGTATTATTCACCTGGTAAACTCCAACCCTGCTCAAAGCCAATGCTCAGCTTGCTCTCTACCTGTGCTGCTGACTTACAGTACTAGAAAAAGATATAAAACCACACTGACCCGTCTCATTCTAAATACTTGACTACTGGACCTCGAGGGAATGTGGCAGTCATAACATGTTCTCTTAATCCATTCATTCCTCCAGCCTTCTAGATGACTCCTTCAAACTTTCTGCTCCCTCTTCAAATGCCAACAGCTCCTGTCCAGTCCTTACTTTTATCCTGCTGAGACCTTGCCTCTTATTTCACTGAAAGAACAGAAGCAAGTTAAACAGAGCTTGCGAAAGAACCTGCCAACGCCTCTATGTCATTTCCTGTGCCTTCTGTCCTCTTGTTAGGAACTCACTCCCTTCCAGAAAATCTTCTGAACAGAGTTGTGCCTATTTGCTGCCTCAAATTTTCCTCCTCCTATTATCCTTTTTACCCTTTGGCTTGGCCCCAGGAATCCACTGAATCCACCCTTGTCAAGGTCCCCGGTGACCTCCATGACGCTATATCAGTGGTCCTCCATCCTCCTCTCACTTGCCCTGTCAGCTGCATTGTACATGGTCCTCCACTCCCTTCTGTTTGATATATTTTTATCACTTGCCTTCCAGGACACCATACACTCCTGGCTCACCTTGTACTTCACTGACCACTTCTCAGACTTTACTGGTTCCTTCTCATATCCCCAACATCTAAACAAAGGGGGACTCCAGGGCCCAGGCTTTGGACCCCTTCTCTTATCAGTCTACCTTTACTCACAAGTTTTCCACTCCAGCTTGAATTCCAAAGTCTACACCCACCTGCCTAGACATCCAAACTTGATTGTCTAATAGAGAACTTGCAGTCTGACTGGTCAGCAGCATTTGACACAAAATTGCTCGGGCTGTGGGAAAAAAGGGGTTCAAGGGGAATAAGAAATGATAGAGGGACACTAGTGAGAAACTTAAGGTAGTTGTCCAGGTAAAAAGTAATATTGGTGTGAACTCTAGTGGTGGTGACAGAGCTGAAAATAAGTAGACTCATTTAAAATTATCTCAAAGGTTGAGTCAAAGGACGTGATGACGGATTGGATAGAGGTGGGGAGGAAGAGAAAAATTATGGTAAAAGACATTATCTCCTCATGTTCAGGGTCATGACAAACTCCCAGAAAAATAAACCAAATTATCCTGTGGGAAGATAGGTTAGAAGTATAGTGAAATGATACTAACTTTCTAGGGCCAATTATTTTCTAACAATCAATTTCCTGACAAAGTTCTATTTTTCATGTAATGCTCACTAATTGCTTATCCAGCCAATAACAGATGCAAAACTTCATCTCAGGAGAAAAGTCTCCAATACAAATATGTGAATATCTGATAAAAAAATGAAAAGAACCCTGAGAAGACTCAGGAAATGGATAATAAGCTCATGCCTGTAAAGAAGGCAGAATCCAGAGCTGTGATCACTATACCTGAGTTCCAATACATCTGCCTCTAAACATAAAACTCTTTCCTGGGATGCCTGGGTGGCTAAATCAGTAGAACGTCTGCCTTTGGCTCAGGTCATGATCCCAGGGTCCTGGGATCGAGCCCCGCATCGGGCTCCCTGCTCAGTGGGGAGCCTGCTTCTCCCTCTCCCCTTCCCCTGCTTTTGCTTTCCCTCTCTCTCTCTGTCTCTGTCAAATAAATAAATAAAATCTTAAAAAAATAAAATAATAAAATAAAATTCTTTCCCGTATATGAGGTAAAAGGGCGGTAAATGCTTGTGGATTGTCTCAAGCTGAACACAACCAAATTTTAGATGGTACAGTAGGAATTCTGAAATCATTTTATTTTTCTCTTTTTATGGGGGCAAAAAATAAGCCTAGCTCACATTTATTGCTCATTTGTGGCCTGTTCCTTTCTACCACGACATCCCCTAATTCTTCATAAACATAGAACTTAGCTCTCCTTTGATCTTTACAAAAAGTCCTTTTCAAAAAAAAGAAGGAGGAGGAAGAGAGGGAGGAACACTTCTTTCATTGAAACAGAAGGAAAGAAGAAGGTGATGGGCACAGAAATAGGCGTGTCATGGGATTACTCATGGGAATATGAGGGCGTACCATCTGATTCCTTTTTTTCTTAACAAACTAGGGTGAAGGAGAGGGAGAAGTGGGAGAAAGGGAGAAGGCTAAAAGAGAGAAGGAAATGTATGAAACAAAGAGAGGGAGAGGGTGACAGAGGTATTTATTAAGAAAAGTCTTATTTGTAGAATGGAAAAAAACTAGATTGACAAGAAGTACTGCTTGCTACGGGAGAGCACTAGGATGATGCTAGGTTCCTATTTTATATTTCTGTGTTCAGAATAAAAGGATCTATGGAAAGTTGAGGCATTGAGGAAATCATATGCTATGTAAATAAACTAAATGTAAACATTTATCTTAAAATTATAAGACTTTAGGTTTATTACTTTGAAACAAATAGCTACCTATTGACTGTGCTGAAAACAATAAGGAAAAAATTAATCAACAGGAATTCTGTTGTCACTTAAGCAAAACCATTTCCTTTCTTTGAAATCCAGCTGGAAATGTTCACAGGGGAAGGAGTTTGCTGCAAACCCAAGGTACAAACACTCATTACAGGACAAACAGAGGAAATTATTCCATCATAAATCTGTCAGTCATGAAAACAGCCCATTCAGACCCTTACAAAGCCCTTATCTGCTCACTGGCTCTCCTGCTCTGGTTATTTCTCTTTCCTTTCCTCAAGAAGGGACAGACATTTAGTCATTGGAATCACAAGAACTTGACATGTGGGAGGGGCACTGAAATTCATCTGGCTCAGGACTCTCCATATGTTCGCATCACTTTTTTTTTTTTTTAAAGATTTTATTTTATTTATTTGACAGAGAGAGAGAGAGACAGCTAGAGAGGGAACACAAGCAGGGGGAGTGGGAGAGGGAGAAGCAGGCTCCCAGCCGAGCAGAGAGCCCGATGCGGGGCTCGATCCCAGGACCCTGGGATCATGACCTGAGCTGAAGGCAGATGCTTAACAACTGAGCCACGCAGGTGCCCCCGCATCACTTTTATATAAATCATAAGGAAGGCAAACCATAAGAGACTCTTAACTCTGGGAAACAAACTGAGGGTTGCTGGAGGGGAAGGGGTGGTGGGATGGGGTAACCAGGTGATGGGCATTAAGGAGAGCATGTGAAGTGATGAGCACTGGGTGTTATAAGCAACTGATGAATCACTGAACTCTGCCTCTGAAACTAATAAGACACTATATGTTAATTGAATTTAAATTAAAAAATTTTTTTAAATCATAAGGAGTTAATGCACAGAAGTCTCCAGTGAAGGAGAACTCCGTAGCTCTGTAGGGCACCCACTGCAGATTAGACAGCTCTTCCTTCCATTGAACTGAATTCATTTCCGTGATGTGTAGCTCCTTTCCGAGTTTGCCTTTTTATAGGTTTTCACGACTCTAATGCTTATTCCACATGCTGTCATCCCTTCAAAGAGGGAAGATAGCGATCATACTCTCTCTTGACTTCTTTTCTCTAGTAGACAATTCTTATTCTTAATTCTATTTCCTCTTTCTTATGCTCTTTTGGAATATTTCTTTGATTATGCCCCTGTTTGATTATATTCTCAAGTGTGGTGTTCAGAGCTGGACACAATTATCCAAGTAAGGTGTCCGATAAGGAGGAGTAGAGTGAAACCCTATAAGCTTTCCTTTGAAGTATTCTATTTATTGCTCGCTATATGATTAATATAGTTATTACATGTTATCAGAATATTTCAGTCAAAATATTAATGCATCCAAGGATCCAGTAGCTCTTAGTGATAACGTCATGCTGTTGACTCATTGTGGCTCGCTGAATAATGGCCCTTTAAAGATATCCATGTCCTAATCCTTGGAGCCTGTGAGTATGTTACCTTATATGGCAAAAAGAACTTTGCAGATACCATGAAGTGAAGGATCTTGAAAACGGGAAATTATTCTGGATGATCTGGGTGGTTAAATATAATCTCAAGTGTTCTTACAAGAAGGAGACAGGAGGGCCGGAGTCCAGGAGGGAGCTATGACAACAGAAGCAGGGGTCAGAGTGAGGCAGAGCCATGGAACAAGACGTGTGGGCAGCCTCCAGGAGCTGGAACAAGCAAAGGAAACATCTTCTTCCCAAGAGCCCCCAGATGAAATGTAGCCCTACTGAATCATTTTAGACTGCTGACCTCCATCACTGTGAGAGAAGGAATTCCCAGTCTTTTAAGCCACTCAACTTGTGACAGTTTTTCTATAGCAGAAATAGGAAACAAATGCACTCAGATTTAGCTTAAGTTAATATAGGTCTTGTTCATAAATACTATAGCAAAACTCCATATTACATTTATATGATTGATTTTATGGATGTAAAAACAAAAACCTTAACAATCGTCGACATTGATTTTATTTTGCTTGCTTCATCCCATCCCTTCAACTATCAAGAATTTATTAAAACCTGATCGTGATATCCAAATGTGCATAATCCTTCTACCTTCACAGAATCTACAGATATTTTTACAAGCATTTCTTTCTCTATCATGAATCAAATCACCAAGCAAAATATTTATTATGGGAAGTCAAGGGAAAAAAACAAGAAGGATGTACCTCCCTCCAGATTCTGGAAATCATTGTTTATCAATGACTTTATTGTTTTTTCCCTCAACCTATATTTTTCAAATATATCTGAAAGAATTCATGAGGCTTTCACAGAGGCCTTGAACTGGTTTATACTTTTCTGATAGTAACTCTATCAAAGGAAAAGTCCAATGAACTTGCTCTTTGTGAATCTGTGGTTTCTAGTGACCACAGCTTTCTTTTCTAGGTGCTCATAAGTCACTCGTTTACTAATGTAATCAAGAATTTTGCCCGGGACCAATGATGCATTCATAGGCTTCAGTTTGATGAGTATAAATATTTAATAAATTCTTTTTTAATAATAAAAAAGATATAAAATATCTGCATATTATTTATCTTTCAAAAATTATACCCATATACCTCTTTAGATGAAGTGTCCAAGTCTCTTGGCCATTTGGGGGAAAGGGGACTGTTTATTTCCTTATTATTAATTTTCAAAGTCCTTTCTAATATTCCGGACACAAGTATTTGTTGAATATGTGATTTACAAAACTTTCCCTTGTCTATACTTTGTCTCTTCATTCCCTTTATAATGTCTTTCACATAGTAAAAGTTTCACATTTGATAAAGTATAATTGGCCAAGTTTTTCTTTTAGGGGATGGTGCCTTCAGTTTTACATCTAGAAACGCTTTGTCTATCCTCTTTCCTGCGCCTTGTGCCTGAACAGACAGACTTCAGGAGCTCTCTCTCTGTCCACAATGATGTCCACATCCCAGTTTCAGATAGTATTGAATCATGCTGGGCAACACAAAGTTTTTAAAAATAGGTAAATTCACTGCCATTTTTGTGTTCCTCCAAATTCTGGTCTTCTTCCCCAATCTGCCAGTTCTGACTTATTTTTCAGAATCTTCAGGTAGCTGTTCCATGCAGCTTTTCAGGTGTTATAGCTGCACACAGTGGGAGACACAGGTAGTGTGCTTGCTACATCCGTCCCAGAACCAGAACCGTGAGCGCGATTTTTTTAACATCTCACTCTCAGTAGGTCGGTGACGGTTTCTCCCCATCTCCTCTTTCTTACTCATTCTCTCAGCAACTGAAGTTTTAATCACAGAGGGGACTGGGGAAGTGGCAGCAAGACAATGGTAGCATCTGCTGTCGCTGAAGCTGAGGTATGGTGCTGCTTCTCTATGCCTATCCCCAGTCTTTGTTTGGTGTTCAAGTTTATTTTAAGATAAATGAGGAGGAGGAGCAAGATGGC
>NC_138373.1:87716407-87744370 GCF_054177405.1 Leptonychotes weddellii
GGATGGGTTAGTCTGGTGATGGGTATTAAAGAGGACATGTTCTGCATGGAGCACTGGGTGTTATACGCAAAGAATGAATCATGGAACACTACATCAAAAACTAATGATGTAATGTATGGTGATTAACATAACATAATAAAAAAAAGATAAATGATAGACATCGTGACGTACCACCCATAAATACTTCACTATAAACATTTAGAGAGGATGCTTTTCTACATGATCATAATACCATTACCACACCCTAATATAATTAACAATAATTCCCTAAGACCTAGATTCCATTCTAATTTTTCCAATTGTCCCCAATATGTAACTGACCAAATCTTAATATTTTAGAAGATGGTAACTTTGCCGAGGCAATCTTAGCTGGCATTCAGGAAAGGCCACAATCTTTTTTGGTGTACAAATACTTTCTTGATGCCCATGTCTTATCTTACATATCTCTCCCATGATGTTGCCCTTACTGGCATTTTGATCTCCAACAAGGATCTGAAACAGAGGAGAACACAAATAATTTGCAGAACTTTTTGTGGATAATCAAGGAATTATCATTTTTAGCCTAAATCTATTATTAGTGAAAAATCATTATATATTAAGTTAAAAATACTTCTTTATTGTTGTATGTTTCAGTCTGCCAGTGATGACCTACTAGAGGGTTATGAAATAAGTTTACTGGATCTGGACCAGTATCTTTTTTAAAAACTAATAAAATAGAATAGAAACTTTCAAAGCACATCCCACATAGTAAAGCATTTTGTGACCTTTTGTTTCAGTTCTCTGTATATAAATATATGTGTTGTGAGTTGCAATAGAAATATATCCTTTATGATAGGTTGTGCTCAAGAATTTTGAAAGCCACATATCATAGACAATCCAAAGGGGCCTTGTATCTTAGAGGGCTAGCCCCTTTTCCAAAATCTATGGAGAATGCTTGGATCCAGGACTCAGTCTTTCCTTTTTCCCTGTACCTCTGGTTGACATGAAATTTCCTGATTCAAATATCTGGACAGTGGGGATGGTCAGCAGTGCACTCACCAACTGGCTGGGCTTCCCCTTAGAGGGCTCAGAATACTGTGGAATCAGATGGTGTGACCACAGGGAGAACGTAAGGGATATAGACAGGAATCAGGACATAGAGGAGGGAAGGGAAGGGGACACAGGTATGAACCCTTAGGCCAACAATCCTATTTATAAATCAGCATGCATGAGAGCAAAGATGAGAACAAGTCAAACCACTCTTGCAGTACAAACCAGCGAACAATGTGCAGACACTTCAGGTGGTGGTTGAGAGCCCGGGCCCTAGGACCTGACCCTCTGAGATCTAATCCCTGTTCTCTTCTTACTAGTTGTATGCCTTTGGGAAAATGAACCTCTCTGACTCATTTTTGTCACCTATAAACTGGGAGGAAAAAGAGTTATCATCTCATAGGGTTGTCATGAGGATTAAATGAGTCCGTACATGTACCAAGTCGGTACATAGCTTGTGGCAAATAAGAGAGTCAATGAAGCCACCACATTTTTCAAGGGTTTGTGGAGTTGAAAGCGAAAGTAGAGAGCAATAAGGAGATGACTAGATAAAGCAAAATACAATGCCTTTCAAATATAATCACAATATTTTCATTAGATGGATAGGATCCAATATCAAGACAGTCCTGCAACTGCTTATACCATTTTATTCTCTGTTAAATCTGTCAGTTGCTCATCATACTGACTTGGCTAAAGTTACATTCATTGAAATCATGAAATGCAGAGATAATGAGAAATTAATATTGAATTGAGAAATCAAATATTGATTGTCTATTAGTGTATGTATCTAATCAAAACTGCCTATATTTTTAAATTGCCTACCTTTGGCAACATTCATCCTTCATGCTGGGTATCGTCTTCTCCACATGGACACCGGCTCTCTAGGGCAGGAAGGGCTCGGGCAAGCAGAGCAAGGAGAGCATAGGAAGGAGTGTGGACTGCACGGTGGGAAGGCAGCTATCTGTTGAGGATGTGTTGGTGCCAGGGGACATGTGGTTTCCAATGATGGGCCCCAGATTCTAGCCAAAGTTACTGGGCGAATGAAAAGAGTGGATGTGTGTTATCGAAGCCATGTGTTACCAGCAAGCACACAAGTCCTAGAGGGGAATGTTGTAAAATCACAGCCTGTGGGTTAGCAGTTATCCACCGCCTCCCCCATTAAGGATAACTTTGCCTTTCCACCTTATCTAAAGGAGAGTTAACAGGTAGATGACAATGTATTGTCACAGCTCAGCAAACATGGTTTTCCCTACCTCCCAAAGTGTGAAAGAATAGAGACAAAGCATACTCTTAATCCCCTTTCTTTTTCTTCTCCATCCCATTAATCAAATCACTACATCTATAAATGTGATTGAAAAACAATGTTGATCATACTTTATTTCTAATGGGTTACAGACCATAACACTGCCACTTCCTATTTTTTTTTTAAGGAGGCTCCACACCCAGGGTAGAGCCCAACACAGGGCTTGAACTCATGACCCTGAGATCAAGACCTGAGCTGAGATCAAGAGTCGGACACCTAATTGACTGAGCCACCCAGGCGCCCCTCTGGTATGTATTAATTACAAACAAATGTCCTTGGTTTAAATAGTATTTTAAAGGTAAACCATTTCTAGGATTCTTAAGGACATTACTCAATTTATCTTTTATTTTATAAATTAGATGATGGTATTCCTATTTCATTCTTACTTTTTACTTTTTTTTTCATTTTAACAGTTTTTATTTAAAGTCACATATAAGATTACTTTATTCCTGCATTTTCTCAATTGCTTCTTCCTTTAATTTGCCCTTTTCCTTTCCTACTTGGTGAGATTTGGCTTTATGTTCAGGAGCTTTTGCAGTCTTTGTCCAGTTACAGTCTAGTGCTAACCACCTTGCTAGGATGAATGCCCACGTGGACAGGTGTGCTACTCGCCTTCTCTCGCTGTACTTGTTCAATGTAGATGACATTTCTTCCTGTAAACCTGGACAACTTCGCCAATTTGCTGACCTTTGTGGTGTCCTTGCACAACCTGTATTCATCATCCTTTCGGATGGGCATGGATCAAATGTTCTAGTTCTGTCTCAGCTCTTTGGAAAGAGGGGAAGACATAGTCTTCCCGCAAATGTGGGGAAGTGCATTGAAATGCCTTTTACAGTTCTTGCTATGGTCAGAAATCACAAAGGGATTGAACTTCATTTTGGCTGCTAGCACTTCCTTAATTTTTACTTTATTTCTTTTTTTTTTATTATTTATTTATTTGACAGAGAGAGAGACACAGCGAGAGAGGGAACACAAGCAGGGGGAGTGGGAGAGGGAGAAGCAGGCTTCCCGCGGAGCAGGGAGCCCGATGCGGGGCTCAATCCCAGGACCCTGGGACCATGACCTGAGCTGAAGGCAGACGCCTAACGACTGAGCCACCCAAGAGCCCCAATTTACTTTTTTCCTAAGATTTATTTTTATTTTAGAGACAGAAAGAGAGTGCACATGTGCATGAGCAGGAGGAGGGGCAGAGGGAGAGGAGGAGGGAAAGAATCTCAAGCAGACCCCCTGCAGAGCGCAGAGCTCTATGCGGGCCAGGATCTCACAACCCTGAGACCATGACCCCAAGCCCATGACCTGAGCCAAAATCAAGAGTTGGATGCTCAACCAATTGAGCCACCCAGGCCCCCCTTTAATTTTTACTTTTAAATGCAAGTATAAGCTCCCAGCCTTTGGGAGGATTGGATGCATGTAGATTAGGCTCTTGACCTTTTTGACTCTCCTTTCCTGAGATCATTGCTCAAATGGAGCCCCCTCTGACAACCTTTTACCGTCCCTACCCCCACAGGGTCAATCCCATAGCATCCTAACAAATCCGGAGTCCAGAGGAAAGGAAAACGGGGAGTGCATTTCTCAGGTATGCATGACTATTTATATAGAGTACGCCTCCATTATTTATGGTTTGAAAGAAACCAGCTGCAATGTGAAATCCTTCTGTATAATAAACACTGTTAATAACCAACTCCTAGAAATGACTAACTTGTGGAAAGAAGAACAGTTAAGCCAATTAAATACCACCTTTATGACAAATAATAAAGGTTGCTTCCCTAAAGAAAACATCCACATTTCAAGTAGTTTAATAGGATAGAATTTTAAAAGAACACTTTTTGAACAGATAATGGGAGAGAAAAAACGTCTAGTAGACAAGAGCGTTCTCTAGGGGTATAACATTCAGTTGATCATAAGCTGAATACATTTCATTTACTTTTCACAGGGTTCTTTCACAGGATTGCTAGATCAGTAAGACTGCTTTCCTTTCTCAAATTACAGCAATAATGCCAAGCTTTAGTGTCCTATTGCATGCTATACATTTTTGTTGCTAAATTACATAAGAAATGTTGATATTTTTCTTACTCTCCTGTGCATCATCTTGGGCCTCTTCTCTCTTTCTCAGCCTCATGCCTTTTCTTGCTAGAAGCCCTGGTTTATATAAAAACTGCCAGCTCGCTGCCTAATTTTACAAAGGAGAAAACAAAAAACTTAATTAGAAATAAAATAACAAACTCTAAATGGCTTTCCTTCTTTAACATAAAAAGACGTAGGCTAATCACTTCATTTCTCTTGAATTTTCTATCTTTTTACAAAAGAGTGTTTTTCTGTACCTCCTCTTCTCATTTCACAGGAAATGTCTCCACACAAAGATTATATTTTCTATCAGTTGGTCTGCCTTGATTGGGTTCAACCCAGGTGGGTGGCTTTTTCTTTTTTTTTTTTTGCAGAAGTTCAAATTGAGTACTGGCTTCTCTCACACAGAAACCACAAGTCTCAGTTTCTCCTAAGTTGAGGCAAAATGATTCTCCCCATCTTATCAGTGTTTTTCTGACAAACTTAGTATTTCGTGATCTTTCTGTTTCATAAACTTGACCATGATAGTTATCATGAACCCACTGAATTGGCCAAAGCCTACCGGTATTACCTGTATGTGTCACGACGTAATTTCTGCCAAGAGGCTACTGTGTTCAGGGATATCTTGAACAGATGAATGGAACCTTTTATTTGTAACAGGTGTTCCTCTCTGTTACTAGTGGAAACAGTTTTAAGACCCATGTGAGTTTCCATGCTTGGCCCAGATTCATCCCAACAGTGTCATCCACTGGTGAGCCCCAAATGCCTGATCCTAGAATCTTTCCCAATTCAGTGGGAATAATATGATTAGGGTGCCTGCTCCAAAATACCTCCTGCAGCAACCTTCCAAAATCTCTCTGGAGAAGGCATTTGGAGAAATTGTAAGACACTAGCGTGGGAGAGCTCCTTAACCCGAGACCAGACGTGACAACCTCAGTTCAGATCCTGGTTTTGCCACTTATAACTGTGTGACTTTGGACACGTTACTTAACCTCTCTGTGCCTCAGTTTCTTCATGGACTAGTTATTCACTGTCCTTTTGCCCCATACTGAGCCCCATGGCGACTGACACTTCAAGTCTATATCACCGAGACTCCCTTGATGTCAGGCTTCTAGTTGTTTCAGTCAAAGGGAAATTGGAAAGTGGGAGGAGGTATTAGAGTATTTGTTCCTCCAATACCTCACTAACCCCCGAGCTGTTCTCTTCACCTGCCACCCCCACCTCCACACCCTGGGGCTCTGGCCACATCCTTCCATGACTGCAGATGGTTTCTTAGAGCAGCTCTTCCGAGAATAGCTCTTCAGGCTCTGGTTACACCATTTCCTTGCTTGTCCTTTCAGCCTGTGAGTGGGAACAGCTTCCAACTGCAGCTAGTTTGCTGGGTGCCTCAATATCCCTGATTGAGGGGCGCCTGGGTGGCTCAGATGGTTAAGCGTCTGCCTTCGGCTCGGGTCATGAACCCAGGGTCCTGGGATCGAGTCCCGCATCGGGCTCCCTGCTCCTTGGGAGCCTGCTTCTCCCTCTGCCTCTCTCTCTCTCTCTCTATCTGTCTCTCATGAATGAATAGATAGAATCTTTAAAAAAAAAAAAAGAAAATATCCCTGATTGATTCCCTTAAATCTGCCTACACATCTGCAAATAGTTTCTTCTTTAACTTCTCTTCAGAATTCCATCTGTGCATGCCTCCTCTTTCTTGCTGGAGCCTTGACTAACACATCTTATAGGACTGTTCTAAGGATTAAATAAATTACTACATATAAAGGACTTAGAACAGCACAGGGAGCAGATTCAAGGCTATATATCAGCTGTTGTTACCACTAAGGCCACCTTGTCTTCCTTTCTTGTCAGTCCTGGGAGACACACCACTCAGGTTGCCAAAACAGGTGGGAGTCCTTGCTCTAGAAAGCCTCAGGCATCTGGAGGTCCTTCACCAACTTCCCTCCAAGAGGACATTAGCACGGGCCTGGGTGGGAAAGCTAGAACGAAACTGGCTCAGGTACAGATGGGAAAATCAACAGGCAGGGGCAGGGGAGGAGCCCGAGGAGCATCAGAGGGTCTGAACACGTAAACTCAGTAATTCTGGCAAGACCTGGGCTCCAGCAATTGAAAGAAGAGTCTTTGTTTGAGAGGCTACTTCGAGGGTAGGGGCAGGGAGCGGAGGAGGATCAAATGTCTAAGACAAACTTCATGTACCGCACAATTTGGCCAAGGGCCAACTGTTTTCCAAGTTTCTGAAGACCAGGTGGAGTTAAGTGTTTGGGACTAACAGGATCTTATCTAAAAGCATGCCAGCTGGCAGAGATCATGCTCACATATTTATACCGGTGAAATCTAGTTCAGGCAGGAACTGAGATCATTCTTTATTAACAGGACTACCTAGAGGATTAAGAAGCTGTTTACGGCAGGGGATGACATACAGGCATTCAGGACAGCCTGACAAGATTCAAAATGAGCTCTGCCGCATTCTAATTGTACAGCACCAGGCAAAGTCACTCAGGCTCGCTAAGCTGCAAATTTTTAGTCTGTAAAACTGTTAGTAACAGATCCTACCCTGAAAGTCGTTAGGAGAACTAAATCAGGAAATTTCGATGCAGTGTTTTACATAGCACCTGACACATATTCAGTGCTCAAAAATGTTTGCCCTGGGGCGCCTGGGTGGCTCAGTCGTTAAGCGTCTGCCTTCGGCTCAGGTCATGGTCCCAGGGTCCTGGGATCGAGCCCCGCATCGTGCTCCCTGCTCAGCGGGAAGCCTGCTTCTCCCTCTCCCACTCCCGCTGCTTGTGTTCCCTCTCTCGCTGTCTCTCTCTCTCTGTCAAATAAATAAAATCTTTTAAAAAAAAAAAAGTTTGCCCTTCTAACTGTCATCGTCCGGGTGATCCCCATCATGGTTCTTAGCGGGCAGCTGGTAAAAATCTTGCAGGCACAAGTTCATGAAAGAGTAACCGAGCTTATAAGGTATCATAAAAGATATGGAATTATACTATAAGATGGTATTAAATCAACCAGTTTACTTTTTCTCCTTTTGTCACAATAACAGATGCACAAAATCCAGACCCAGGAAAATTGCACTTGTTAGCTAAACCTCCTGATGTATCTGCTCTTTAGAATAGTGATTTAAAAGTCAGGTTCTAGAATCAGACCAATCTGAGTTCAAATCCCAGCTCTGGGATTAAGAGCTGTTGAGACCTTAAGAGCTTAAGAGCTGTTTGACCTTTGGGTAACTTACTTTACCTCATTAAGCTTCAATTTTCTCATCTATAAAATGGAAGAAGTGATAGTTCCTACCTCCTAGAATAGTTATGAATATTGAGATGATGCATGCAAACCTCTCATTAGTTTACTTCCAACAGAAGAAAGTTGTGAGAGTTCAAATGGTAAGTAAAGCAGAAGACATCCCTAAGAACATTTGGGAGATCTTACAATAAAAAAATTATGCCATATCGGGGATTGACTAGAAAGAGTCATGAAGGTGATTTTTGGGCGTGATGAAAATGTTAAATTCTTGTCTTGGGTGGTAGTTGAATGCGTGTATAGAATTGCCAAACTCATTGAATTGAATACTTAAGATTTGTTCATTTTATTGTATGAAAATTATACTTCAATAAAACAAAAAGAATAGTTATGAATTCTGCTCTGCACCTAAGATTTTATCCCATCCAACTCTTTATGTGAAGCTGGGAAAATATCACTGACAACATCCATTTAGAGAAGAGGTGAGGGGGATGCTGTTGCCCACACTGTGCACAATCAAAGGCTCTCTGTCATCACAAGTACTACTACTGCTCAAAGTTCATTTACTAGAAACGAGTATGGCAGTAGAAGACCCTTGAGTATTGTTCATTAGATCCATCAGAGTATGAATCCATGAGAGTATGAGAGGCTTACCTGCACTGATCTTATTTAGGGCTTATATCTATTAATCTATTACTAACTAGATAAATGGCTAGGGCAGAGTCACACCTGTTACTCAACAGGTGTTTGTACATTTTGCAAAAGGTTTATTAACAGTGGCTGTAGTCTTGCTATTACAGGAGTGAGGCATGCATACCCGATGAAAGAAAGTATGAACGCATGGATGAATGAATGAACAAACAAGTATTTATTAAGTGACTATCATGCATCATCTTGATTATTTAATGTAATTTAAAAAAATTTTTTAGAGGTTTATTTGAGAGAGAGTGTGCATGCACACACACACACAAGCAGGGGTGGGTGGTAGAGCAGGGGGAGGAAAGGGAGAGAGAAACTCTAGCATATTCCCTGCTGAGTGCAGAGCCAAGGGCCACCCCTCCACCCCCCAAACCTTGATCCCATGACCCTGAGATCATGACCCAAGCCAAAACCAAGAGTCTCAAGAGTCCGACGCCCAACCGACTCAGCCACCCAGACGCCCCTAAGGTAATTTAAATCTTATTAAAAACTTGTTAAATGGAGTTATTATTCCCACTTTACAAATGAGAAAAGCCAGGCTTAGAAGGCGAAGTGATTAGCCTAGGTGGGGTTCCACAGTCAGATCATAGCAGAGATGAAAACCATATAAGCTGATTATATCCTAAATAATTTCCATTTGTTACAGTAATATTTTTTCTTAGGAGCTCCTATGTATTTTATTAGATCTTGTATGCATCATTTAGCATGCATCAAAATATTTAGTCTTTCTTTCAGATGCCATTCCAGCTACCTCTCTTTAGGGAATTGATCAGTAGAAAGCTATGAGGTAGGATACACTTACGAAGTATTAGTCAATGTTTTCCCCTAAAATTTTCTACTACTTCTTCATTCTTACCCTCCTTCAAACAGCAGATATGTTATTCTGAGTTCTGTTACCCCCAGGTAGACTAGGTTAACAGAAAGCAGAGGAAAAAAATGAACTTCTTTTTGCATTTAAGTCTTCAAAGTTCAGGCCCCAAGGGGAATGGGAAATAAGGAAGGCATACATAAGATGTAGAAGTTTACTTGGTAATTTAGAGAACGAGTTCCCACCCAAGACTACACAAAGATTTCCCAGGTGTGGGGGAAGGAGATGTGTTAGAAAGAAGTCAGAACATAGATGCTAATGTAGCCTCTGAGCAGGGGCTGTCCCTTCTTCTTCTCCCCATTCAAGAGTCAGATAGGAAGAGGGGATTACCGAAGCTCCAGATGGGTTTGTGGATTCTCAGATCAAAGGGAAAGAGCAAGAATGGCCTCAAAGAGAAATGACTGTGGGGTGTGGCCAACAGATAGATATGAGGGGGTAGTCCCTGTGGGAGCCACAGTGACAGGAGGTATTATGTTTCCGGGTTGGCTGTCACAGTGGATTCCAGCATGGACTGATAACGGCCAGAGACCAGACTCAAACCCTACATCCCCCATGCCCCGCCTCTTGTCACTTGGAACATGCTTCCGAAATTAGAGGCAACTCTGGGAAGCGTGGGAGGAAATCACCAATTTAGCCCAATTTAGCAGAGATCAATTTTTGCTGCATTGGAGGAATGAGGGCTCAAAACAGAAATTAGGTTATAAAAAGATAAACGTAGATTTCTTGTACAGTGAAGTTTGTGGACTGGCATTTTGCTACAGTTGTGTTATAGATGTGATAGAGTCATACCTCAGATCGGATGGAGAAGGGAATAGTACTTGGAGCTTGCAAATAGAAATCTAGGGGGAAAAAGAAATTCCTTTAAGACAAATGTTCCTTTCAACTTGGCCCGTGTTTAATGTTAACATGTTTACTGAGGTCATCCTATTTGTATAGTGTCAAGTTTATTTTTCCTTGAAACATCCTGGACCTTATTCTTCATAAGTTATGTGACCTTCTGCTCACACCCTTTGGAGTCTCTGATCACACTAAGCTTTTGTCCTGGAACTTGTTTATTTTGAAGCAGAAGTTTTTAAGGTGAGAGTCACTTATTGGTTGAATTCTTTGCAAAAATCCTCCTGTCCAACATGAACTAGAATATTCTTTTCAGTGCGCTACACTCTGTGGAAGAGATTTGCACTTACTTATGCAACCTCTAGTTTCCCATACATCACCTGTCCGGGGATAACCCAGGGATGACCATCCAGATAAGGCAAAAACAAATTGGGGGAGGGGAGGTGACCACCAAGATGATTTCCTTGAAAAAAAAATTGTTATTTGAACCTCTGGAGACTCAATAGCTCAACCCGAGAGCTGGATGGGTGGGAGGCAAAGGGGTAATGGAGGTAAAGAAACCTGTTACAAGGCTAGTTCAATGGTCTAGGAAATAAGTAATGGTGTTTTGGACTAAGATGGTAATGTTGAGACATACTTGATTTAAGAATATACTATATTTGGAAAGTAAGAACCAATAGGACTTGGATATAGGATATGAGATGCAGAAAAAGGTAAGGTTTGATTCCTGTGCAAGCCTGGATACATACCTGGAATTTCCCATGGCTGGACAAAATATTCCTGAGGGTAAGTTTAAAAACTGGAACTGACCAACTAGAAACCAAACAGGAAAAAAAAAAAAAAAAGGAATTGTGAATGAATATCTTTTTAACTTAGTGAAAATTGAACCTGTCATGGAATCAACAACAATAAAAACCTTGGGGTGCCTGGCTGGCTCAGTGGGTAGAACATGCAACTCTTGATCTCGGGATCACAGGTTCAAGCCCCACTTTGGGCATAGATATGATTTACTTAAAAAAAAAAAGGCAATAAAAACCTCAGTCTAATCAAGCTATTTAACCCACCGATAAAGATCTGCATAAAGTTGCATCTTATTCAAAAGCTACATGCAAAACCAAGGTCCCCAAATTAATGCTGAAAAGCCAATTGGTTTTCCTACTCCATGAGGAGCCTTCAAAATGCAGTCACCTGACTACTATAAGCGAGGTCCCCCTGCTGGTAATTAGGAAAATTACCTTTGGGCAAATGCATGCTGCATGATAGGTGTTAATTTTGCCCTCAACAAAATATCTGAGGTAGGCCAAGTATCTTCTCTTTTTTCTTTTTTTTTAAGATTTTATTTATTTATCTGAGAGAGAGACTGAGACAGAGAGAGCATGAGAGGGGGGAGGGTCAGAGGGAGAAGCAGACCCCCCGCTGAGCAAGGAGCCCGATGTGGGACTCGACCCCGGGACTCCAGGATCAGGACCTGAGCCAAAGGCAGTCGCTTAACCAACTGAGCCACCCAGGCGCCCAGGCCAAGTATCTTCTTTCATGCTATATCCCTCCTTTCTCTTGATGTCTGACTCACTTCCACCAACACCAACTATCACCAGCACCCAGAGTTCCCACACAACATCCCATCTACAGTCTGTATCCTAACATCTAATTTTCCTAGGACTCATGAAAACCCTCTTTTGTGTCCCACTTGTTAACACAACTTATCTTTGTGACCTGACAATGGGAAGCAAAGGGCCAGGTGTTTGAAAGTCTCTCAGTGTAATGATTTTAAGTTAAATACAGACTTTTTTTTCTCAGTAAGAGAAAATAAGTAAAAATTTCAGATAGAACTAGCCATGAGAAAGGCACACAGAGCAGAAGAATGTGGTTGAAGATAGGAAAATATAAAGATTTCTCATCATGCCAGGCTATCCTGGCAAGCATCGTGCCCATAATACTCCTTAATGAGGCTTTCCCACTCCCACACCCCTCCTTCACCTGCTCCCCCTCAGGGAGAATTGGTGGTTGCCCTGATCTCCTGATCCAAGAAAACAATGCATGGTGAGTGGGCCAGATAGCCAGGGCCCAAGAGAAAATATGGCAGCCTTGCTTTTTCAGGAGAGTGCAAAAGAAAGCTTGCAAGCCCCAAGTCAGGCTTTCACTACAAACAACAGAGGAGAGGTCAAAGGTTATTTCCTACCACAGTCACCAGGGAGACAGTCGCCAAAATACTTATCAAGCTCTGCTTTTGTGCCCAGAGCTCAAGCGGATAGAACACAGAGAAGTGCAGGTGTTGACAAGCAGCAGGAACCAAATTACAAGGTGCGTATAAAGGGAGCTCTGGTGCAGGAAGCCAGCACTGGGGTTTGGCTTCTGAAGGAGATAAAAATGGTCTTAATGCCCCTATTGAAAGTGCTAAGCTTTATTTAACTATTATTCCTAAGACAACTCCCAACACTTTGAGTGCTACAGCCATTCCTGTTCCACCAAGATGGAAAATATTCTTTTTTTTAAAATCAGAACTTTCTTTTTTTTTTTTTTTTTAAGATTTTATTTATCTGACCGAGAGAGAGACACAGCGAGAGAGGGAACACAAGCAGGGGGAGTGGGAGAGGGAGAAGCAGGCTTCCCGCGGAGCAGGGAGCCTGATGTGGGGCTCAATCCCAGGACCCTGGGATCATGACCTGAGCCGAAGGCAGACGTTTAATGACTGAGCCACCCAGGCGCCCCAGAACTTTATTTTCAAAGCAGTTTTAGGTTCACAGCAAAATTGGGAGGAAGGTACAGATTTCCCATACACTCCCTGCCCCCACACGCGCATAGGGTCCCCAATTACAACATTCCCCACCAGAATGATGCATTTGTTACATTGGTGAACCAACACTGACATGTCACCATCACCCAAAGTCCCTAGTTTAC
Organism: Leptonychotes weddellii; assembly: GCF_054177405.1. Classification (NCBI taxonomy): domain Eukaryota; kingdom Metazoa; phylum Chordata; class Mammalia; order Carnivora; family Phocidae; genus Leptonychotes; species Leptonychotes weddellii. Next base: position 87,729,334 of record NC_138373.1, read on the forward strand.
ATTAGGGTTCACTCTTAATGTTGTACCTTCTATGTGTTTGGACAAATGTATAATGACATGTGTTCATCATTATAATATCATAGTTTTTTTTCACTGTCCTAAAAAATATTCTTTTTTTAAAAGATTATTTACTTATTTGAGAGAGTGCGTTGACCTGCCTGTGAGCAGGGGGAGGAACAGAGGGGGAAGGGCAGAGGGACAGGCAGAGAGAATCTCAAGCAGACTCCCCACTGAGCACAGAGCCTGGCCCGGCCTGGGTCTCTATTTCAGGACCCTGAGATCATGACCAGAGCTGAAACCAAGAGTCAGACACTCAACCCACTGAGCCACCCAAGCGCCCTAAAAATAATCTTTACATAAGGAATTTATTTTTAAAATAAGACTGTTTTTTTTAACATGGAAATATACCAAAATTTGATTCCTTAGTTCCAAACTAAAAATTTTCTTCACTTCCTTTTCCCACTCTTGTCTAAGAGTTACATATGTCAGACAAATGTACCAATGTTTCACTGATTCAGCAGGCTTTCTCGATATAACATATTTAAAACTTCTTTGAAAGGTCAAAAAGGGTCAAATGATCATAGTATTTTCATCATTCTTTTTTTTTTTTTTAAGATTTTATTTATTTATTTGAGACAGAGAGCATGAGAGGGAGGAGGGTCAGAGGGAGAAGCAGACTCCCTGCCGAGCAGGGAGCCCGATGCGGGACTCGATCCCGGGACTCCAGGATCATGACCTGAGCCGAAGGCAGTCGCTTAACCAACTGAGCCACCCAGGCGCCCCTATTTTCATCATTCTTTGTTCCCTTTCCCATCCTGCCCTCCCCCACCCTCCATATCTCTTTTATGTTAGGGACATGATTTCTAGCATACCATTTTATATGCTCTGTTGTGACAGGTATTACAATTTTGACTGAAAAGCTCAATGTGGAACCAGTAAATGGACATAGAGATGGTTTAGGTAGCAGTTTCTACCACTCCTCTCCAGGCCCTCATTCAACTCTAATAATGGAATTGTCTCTTTTTGTCTGTCCCCCACCAGGGGACTGTGAACTGTCCCTACAGATGGAACAGATGGGATTATTTTGCTCACTATTGTATTCCTAGCACTTAGAACAATGCCAGACCACAGTGGGAACTCATTAATGGAACAAGCTGCTATTTGAGATTTTTTTTTTTAAGTACAGTTGACACACACTGTTACATTAGTTTCAGGTGTACAACATAGTGATTGGACAAGTTTATAGTTACGCTGTGGTCACCACAAGTGTAGCTACCCTCTGTCCTGATACATTGTTATTACAATATCATTGGCTATATTCTTTATGCTGTGCCTCTTATTCCTATGACTTTTTCATTCCACACCTGGAAGCCTGTCTCTCCCACTCCCCTTCACCCATTTTGCTGTTTGTGAGATTTATGCACACACATTCTGAACTGCTTGGCTGTCTCTCTTTGACCAGCATTCTAAATTGCCTGATCAGGACCTGGGGTGGGGGCGGGAGGGGAGGCGGTGGTGCCATCATTGGCCGTGAGCTACTCGCCCTCTAGTAAGGAGCACACTCAGCTACTGCTTTCCCAGAGATGAAGGAAGTTTCTATTAGCAGCCTTCAGTGAATCAAAGACATGAAACATTTTTATGCCAGAAGAAATCTTGATCTACATTGACTACAAAAAGCAGCAGCTGAGTATAGGACTTCCTTCTTTTCATTGGTTTGGTGGAACTCTTACTACAGCAGGTTTCATTGTGTTCCCTGGAGGAAGAAACAGGGATATAGTCATCTGTCTTTCTCAGGCACATGATGTTTACCATCTTGCTATTGGCTTTAAGGGTAGTTTATTCACATGAATTTCCTAAGTGAACTATGTTCTAGATATGTTCTCAGAAAACATTGCCCTGTTTCTGACCACAGGGCAACTAATCAAGTCGAAAGAAAAAATAAAAGAAGGCAGAGAGGAATGTTTTCTCTGGGTGTCCGCATAGCACACTTGGCTACATCCATCAGTGGGAATTTACACCTTCCTTCCTATCCAGTATCAGCTATGAACAGCTATTCCCAGAGTAGATCCTGCACTTAAATCAATATAACTTGTTCATTAACATTAAGTTATTATGAGGAATTTCATCCAAGTCTCTTTTAAAACTCACATTTCACATTTCAAAGTCAGCGGTGCAGATCTTAAGTATAGTGAAACCTCAAAGTTGGTGAGTATCATGTTCTATGTGCCATAGATGTCACAGAGGTGGAACTACAGTCTCATTTACTTTGTAATAAATTCTCATTTACTCATTCTTGCTAAGCTTGGTCCAAATTGTGGGGCAGTTTAGTCACTGGGATCCTTGTGCTAAAAAAGCAATGCTGCTGACAAAAACTAATTGCATCAACTTGGAATTTTGTAAGACTATACCATATCCAGACTATTCCATATGGCAGATTAGATGCTCTAAATGACTCTCCCAATAAGACAAATAAAGGATAAAAATATCTTTTTAAACTCCTGAGATAGCAGGAAAGTAAGAAATATTCAGACCTTCAAACCAAGTAAAAGCGCTCTCTGACAGGAAGTAATGGCCTGACTCTCACCGGGACTTCCAGCCTGAACTCTTTTGGCCACTGTGATCCAAAACAACAAAAAAATGCAAAAAACAAAAAACCAAACTTAAGCTAAAATTTTTATTCAAAGTAGTGATATTGTCCCTTAGATGTCTGGCAAAAGAAAATAAAATCCAGGCCTCAAAATTTTGCATAGATAAAGATCCAAGAAAATGGAATAACTGTGTTGAATCACATAAAACACAAGGAAGCAAGGCACCATGAATAAGAGATGGCAGGAACAACAGGGAGAAAATGACCCCGAAAGCCTTCTGATGTTGCGGCTATTAGACACAGAATATGAAATAATTATATCTAATATGTTTAAAGGAATAAAAGTGAAAATTCAAAATATGAATAAAGAACATGAGACACTTGGGGCGCCTGGGTGGCTCAGTCGTTAGGCGTCTGCCTTCAGCTCGGGTCATGGTCCCAGGGTCCTGGGATCGAGCCCCCTATCAGGCTCCCTTCTCGGTGGGAAGCCTGCTTCTCCCTCTCCCGCTCCCCCTGCTTGTGTTCCCGTTCGCTGTGTCTCTTTCTGTCAAATAAATAAAATCTTTAAAAAAAAAAAAAGAACATGAGACACTAGAGATGAATGAAAAGATTTTTAAAGGAAGCAAATAGATTTCTAGAAGTCAAAAACTGAATCGATAAAAATATCAGTGGACAATGGAGTAATCGCAGGTTAGCTATACCTGAAGAGACAAGTTGAGAACTGGAAGAAAGATACAAAGAAATTCAGAATATATCCCAGAGATGCAAAATTTGAAATAGAAATGTGAAAGACATAGGATGTAAAGAGGTCTAATTATCATTCCAGGATGAGGTAATAGAATGGGTAAGAAATAGTATTTGTCAGGATAATAACTGGGAATTTCCCAGAATTGTGAAAAGACACAGATCTAGGAAAACCAAACTGAACCAAACTAAAAAGGCAAAATGAGAGAGAGAGAGAAAAAAAAATCTATACCTAGTTAGAGCTGCAAACACTGAAAGATAAAAAGACTCCAAAAGCATGCAGAGAGAAGGCACATTACCCACAATGGAATAATAATCATGCACGATGAGGGCGCCTGGGTGGCTCAGTTGGTTAAGCGACTGCCTTCGGCTCAGGTCATGATCCTGGAGTCCCGGGATCGAGTCCTGCATCGGGCTCCCTGCTCGGCGGGGAGCCTGCTTCTCCCTCTGACCCTCCCCCCTCTCATGTGCTCTCTCATTCTCTCTCTCTCAAATAAATAAATAAAATCTTTAAAAAATAATAATAATAATAATCATGCACGATGAAATAACAATTAGGCCAACACCTGACTTTTCAACTGCAATGATGGAAGCCAGAAGATAGTGGAATAATATCTTCAATCAGCTGTGTTAAAACAGCTGTCAATCTGTTAGTCTGTATCCTTTAAGAACTAGGGGGGAACAGGAATAATTTCCAGACAATAAAAACTGAAAGTTCTTACTACCAAAAGAACTCATGGAAGGAATTTCCAAGGAAGGACTTAAGGCAAAGAAATGGTGCTCAAGGATGTCAGGAATATGTGGGCAAAAGAAAGCAACAGTGATTGTTCGTAATAATTGATTACATTGGTTGTAATATAATAAAAATTGATGGGAATAAGTGGCCTCAAACACTATTATAGTAACTTATAAATCGTGATGGGTGGTCAGAATTAAAACATTCTAAGGGCTTAGCATTTTTTTTAAGTAAAAATATTGAACTCTATAACTCTATAAACTCTGACAACTATTCACATGAGAATAGCAAAAATTTAAAAAAAGAATATATTACTTTTAAGTTAGTACATATAAAAAATCTGATAGGAAGAGGAAAGGAAAACTTGATGAATTTGAAAGGCAACAATAGTGAGGAGGGGAGACAAAAAAGGTAGCACAAAGAGAAAAGACATAATAAGATTTATTTCTATAATCCTAATATTTCAATAATCATAATAAAAGAAAATGTGTTAAATTCTCCCATAAAAAAAGGCAAATGTCAGACTGGATTTTTAAAAATCCAGGTGTTCAGGGGTGCCTGGCTGATTCGGTCGGTAGAACATGCAACTCTTGATCTCAGGGTCATGAGTTCAAACCCCACATTGGGCGTGGAGCCTACCTTAAAAAAATAAAAGTAAAAATAAAGATCCAGCTGCTTAAAGCTAGTACTCCTAAAACATAAGAACACAGAAAGATTGAAAATCAATGGAAACCAAACTGATAATCTATGAAACAAATCATTCACTGTTTTGTCTCTGAATTTTCTAGTTTTGGAATTAGGCAAAAAAGGAATGACCCCCATTGTCACCGTAAATAAGCAGTTACGAGGCAACATTGCGTGAGGAGTGCTCAGGGAAGAAAACGAAGCAAACTCTAACATATATAAGTTCAAAACTTCATGAATTTTCTAGCCATAGATTTTGTATTGGCATGGTTTTTAGATCTTGCTTATAAAATGTTCTTTTCTTTTGGAAGAGTCCCGTAAAGTCGAGATTTTGAAACTATGGGATCATTCCTCTATTACTTACTTCTTCAATCATCTCATTCACCAAAAGGAATACAGAATCTTAAACTCTGGCAAAGCCTGCCTTACTTAAATTCTAATTGCTACCACTTGTTGCAAGGAATAGAGGAAAACCCCCAAAGTTCCTACATATAGAAATGGATAGTAGCTTTGTAAGTGACTCAATCACATATTCTCAAGCTATCCAATAATCCGGTTTAGGATTTCCTTATATAACTTTTTTTTTTAATTTTATTTATTTATTTGAGAGGGAGAATGAGATAGAGAGAGAGAGCATGAGAGGGGGGAGGGTCAGAGGGAGAAGCAGACTCCCCACTGAGCAGGGAGCCCGATGTGGGACTCGATCCCAGGACTCCAGGATCATGACCTGAGCCGAAGGCAGTCGCTTAACCAACTGAGCCACCCAGGCGCCCCTGGGTTTAGGATTTCTTTAAGAGTATTATATTATATTATTCATATTATGAAAGGGAATTTGAAGTGTTCCGTCTCTTCAACCCTCTCAAGTCACTGAAGTGCTTCCCTCTTTTTTTTTAAATATTTTATTTATTTATTTGAGAGAGAGAATGAGATAGAGCATGAGAGGGGGGAGGGTCAGAGGGAGAAGCAGACTCCCTGCTTAGCAGGAAGCCCAATGTGGGACTCGATCCCAGGACTCCAGGATCATGACCTGAGCCAAAGGCAGTCGCTTAACCAACTGAGCCACCCAGGCACCCTGAAGTGCTTCCCTCTTGAGAGCCAAGTAAGCAAGAGAAGTTACTTCTGTTAATGCCCTTAAGATTGCCACGGGGGAGAACAATTCAGTTTAGTAATGTTCATGACACCTATAACTACAAAATCAGAAAATGCAAGTGCCAAAAGGGACCAGAGGGAGCTTTGAGTCTGACCCTCCCTCACTTAACAACTGCAAATCTGAGACCCAGATAAAAATGATTTTCCCAAGGTTTCCCAGCTCATTAATTGCATACGGGACAAGAATCCAGGTCTAACTCCCTCCAATTCAAAGAACTTCCTATTTATTCTACCACTTTCCCTTTATCATTCTGTGGTTAAAACTTCATTTTTTAAAATGTTAATTCCAGTTAGTTAACATACAGTGTTATATTAGTTTCCGATGTATAATACAGTGATTTGACACTTGCATACATCACCTGGTGCTCATCACAAATGCGCTCCTTCATCCCCATCACCTATTTCCCCCATCCTCCACCCACCTCCTCTCTGGTCACCAGCAGTTTGTTCTCTATAGTTCAGAGTCTGTTTCTTGATTTGCCTCCCTCCCTCTCTCTTTCCCTTTGCTCATCTGTTTTGTTTCTTAAATTCCACATATGAGTGAAATCATATGGTATTTGTCTTTCTCTGACTGACGCATTCTATAAATTAAAACTTAAAATGCCTAATAAGAAGAGTACAAACTGTGGACTGGAGGGAGCTTTCTGTTTTCAGGACTCATCAGAATGAGGGGAGTTCAAAGATAGAATCTCAGAACCAGCAGACGTGGGGAAAGGGCGGGGGTGGCTAATTTTCCAAAGGCAGCTTCAAACATGTTGCTAGTACTTTATTACATTTTTTCCCTAGTAATCATTTTATTGAAATGTTCTTTTTATATTTAGACAAGATTAAACCCTTTGTTAGTGGCTACGTTTACTCTCCTCATGTGAATGTTGGAGAAATTAAAGAGGGTATAAGATAAATAGCTAAAAAGCCTAAAGGATGGGAAGTGTTTCTTTATAGGAGACAAATGAGGTGGGGATGTCTACCTGAAAGAGACAGCTAGGTGATGATTTAATGCAGAAAAAAAATACATTAAGGGTGCCTGGGTGGCTCAGTCATTAAGCGTCTGCCTTCCGTTCAGGTCGTGATCCCGGGGTCCTGGGATGGAGTCCCGCATTGGGGTCCCTGCTCCGCAGGAGGCCTGCTTCTCCCTCTCCCACTCCCCCTGCTTGTGTTCCCTCTCTCGCTGTCTCTGTCTGTCAAAAAAAATATATAAAACTGTAAAAAAAAAGAAAAAATACATTAAGAGATATTGTAAGGGAAGATTACCTCATTGAAAAGCAAAATGTTAATCTTTAATAAAGGTAGCTTCATATTTGGGATTCTGTATTATTATATTGCCACTAAAAATAATAATAAACTATATATTTGATAAATTCTATAGGTATGTGATTAGCTTTGTAAGAAACTGTAGGTATATTTTCAAATTGCTGTGCCATTTTGCAACTTCATTAGCAATGTAGGAGAGTTTCAGGTTTTCTGCATCATTGCCAGCACTTGGTATTGTTAACTTAAACTTTTTTAATCATTCTAATAAGTATGTGCTTTTTATATCATATTCAAGAATTCTTTGCCTAATCCAAGGTCATAAAATTTTTCCCTAAGTTTTCTTCTAGAAGTTTTATAGCTTGAACTCTTATATTTAGCTGTAACCTTGATTTTTCCATCTGAAATTTAGTGCATGAGACCAAAGAATGGGCTTCGAAATCCTTTGGGGAAAAAAAATGGAAAGCATTGGCAATAGTTGTTAAGGTGAGTAACATATAAATATATATATTTGCAATTTACAAATAAAATCAATAATCATTTCAATATTTCTTAACATTCTCTGTGTAATACAGATCTTCCTCGACTTCTAAGGGAGCTATGTCCTGATAAACCCACTGTAAATTGAAAATATCGTAAGTCAAAAATGCACTTAATACACTTAGCCTGCCGCACATCATAGCTTAGCCCAGCCCACCTTAAATGTGCTCAGAACCCTTACATTAGCCTACAGTTGGGCAAAATCACCTAACACAAAGCCCATTTTATAATAAAGTGCTGAATATCTCATGTAATGTATTGAATACTGTACTGAAATGGTTGTATGGGTACAGAGTGTTTGTGTAAGAGAACCAGTTGTTTAACCTCCTGATCCTATGGCTCACTGGGTGCCGTGACGGCTGCTGTCTGGCATCGTAAGAGAGGATCACACTGCACATCCCTAGACTGGAAAAAGATCCAAATTCAAAGTATGGTTTCTACTAAATGCGTATTGTTTTCACACCATCGTAAAGTCGAACCATTGTAAGTCAGACCATCGTTAAGTTGGGGGCCATCTGTATACACAACCATGAATTGTGGGCAGAGAAGATGGTCAAGAAGTAGTAGACCCACTGACTTCTTTTTTCTTTTTTCTGTATTTATTGAGAGAGAGAGGGAACATGCAAGCAGGGGAAGGGGCAGAGGAAGAGGAAGAGAATCTCAAGCAAACTCTGCACCAAGCATGGAGCCTGACTTGGGGCTTGATCTCACAACCCTGAGACCATGACCTGAGCCAAAACCAAGAGTCAACTGACTGAGCCATCCAGGTGCCCCCCTCCACTGACTTCTTTCTAATGCATTCCCATTTATTTAAAGAGATGACACATGAGAATTTGAATAATGAAAATGTTTTAAAAGCAGCACACATTTCATTGAGAAGCATAAGGTATAGACCAGCTGTTCTCAACAGAGAAAGAGCCATAGTTTACTGTGGCTGGGGAGACTCTTCAAATTATATATGTCCCCACACCCATGTGCTGAGATTTTGGTAAAAACCCTTTCTTTACCCATTGAGAATAGATGCATTTTGAGCCACTGTTACAAAAGGGCATATTTTATCTCTCGGATAAGTTGTTATGGAGAAAAGTTGTGAACTACCACTATAAAAAGTGCTTTGGGAGTAGTCTACTGAGGATTCATGGATGGGTTGAAACCGGATCTTGAAGAAAGCTTGGGTTTGGATAGACAGAGAAGGTGAAGATCATTTCAGGTATGATACTTGGTAAAGGGGCAGGAAAATAACAAAGAGATGTTCACTTTCCCCTGGAGCACAAGTTGATGAAGGGAGATAGGTCTGAAAGAATAGATTATGGTTAAATTGTGGAATATAAACTCCATAAAATAAGGGTTTTGCCTACCTTATTTACTTCTGTATACCCAGCATCTAGAGCAGTGCCTTGCACATTATAGGTCCTCATGTATGTTGAATTAATGGGGTCTTGACTGTCAAATTAAACATTTAGGACATTATCTTCCAGCATCTAGACAGTGGGCAATAACTGATGATAGTAATGGAGATGTGAGCCCAGAGTTCCAGCAAGAGATCGGCATGAAGCTATCGGAAGCTAGGGAATAGGGAGAAGGCAAAAGTCAAGAACCAGCCTTCCGGAAACATTCAGAGGGTGAGGAGAAAGAAAATCCAGAAAGATAAAGAAGCATTATTAGATAATAAATACAACACACATAAAATACCACTTCATAATTTACAAACTCTCTCTTATTCATGATAACACATAAGACAGGCACGGCTTCTCCCATTTTACATAGAACTTCAGAAATAAAATAATAATAAAAACATTAACAACACAGAGGTAAGGGGGGTAGGAGGGATAGGGTGGCTGGGTGATGGACATTGGGGAGGGTATGTGCTATGGTGAGGGCTGTGAATTGTGTAAGACTGATGAATCACAGACCTGTATCCCTGAAACAAATTAATACATTATATGTTAATTAAAAAAATATTAATCATCAAAAAAATAAAAATAAAAATATATAAATAGTGAGAAAAAAAACAACATAGAGGTAAGAAAAGATCCAAGCCAATCACAGAAACTAAAATTAATATTAAGAATAACAGGTTAGTGGAGTGCACCTGGGTGGCACAGTCAGTTGAGTGTCCAACTCTTGGTTTCAGCTCAGGCCATGATCTCAGGGTGGTGGGATTGAGCCCCACGTCAGGCTCTGCACTCACTGGGCAGTCTGCTTGAGATTTCTCTCCCTCTGCCCCTCCCCCCACTCATCTCTCTTTCTCTCCCTCTCTAAAATAAATAAATCTTTTTTAAAAAATATTTTATTTATTTATTTGACAGAGAGATAGAGAGAGCCAGAGAGCACAAGTGGAGGGAATGGCAGAGGGAGAGGGAGAAGCAGGCTCCCCACTGAGCAAGGAACCCAATGTGGGGCTCGATCCCAGGCCCCTGGGATCATGACCTGAGCCAAAGGCAGACTCTTAACCATCTGAGCCACCCAGGTGCCCCCAAAATAAATAAAATAAATCTTAAAGAAAAAAAAGAATAACAGGTTAGGGGCGCTGGCTGGCTCAGTCGGTAGAGCATGTGACTCTCAATCTCGGGGTCATGATTTCAAGCCCCACGTTAGGTACAGAGCTTACTTGAAAAAAAAAAAATCAACTGTATTTAACCAAAAAAAAAAAAAAAAGAAGAATGGGTTAATCAGTCTGGGTTCAATCAGGAAACAAAACACACACAATTTGAACAAGGGAGGTTTTATATAAAGAATTATTAGACTAGAATAGGAGAGTAACTTTAAAAGATATAAAGGGAACTCTAGAGTGTATCTAGGCTGTTGGAGAGTTCCCAAGGAAGGGAAAACTTGGAGGACAGCCCACTCCCCAAGGGTGGGGTTTAGACCTCGTTAAGGAAAGTATGGTTGCCACCCATTGGGTGGCAGGGAAGTTTGCTGGGTTACCTGAGTCAAAGCTGGTCCATAGTCACCAGGCTGCAGGCAACACCCTCCAGGGCACAGATGAGCCAAGGCTGGTTGGATGGTGCACAGAGAGAGTCCAGGAACCACTGCTGACAGGAGGTCTGGAACAATCCAGCGTCCGTGTAAGAAGAGTTGTGGTCAAGTGGTCACCACTGGGCCTGGGCCTGGCTGCAAGGTCACCAGGGGACGGTGTGTAGGTGGTGCAGTGTCTCTGGATATCCCCCTCCACAAAACACTGATGCACCTTTCAGCGGAAGTTAACAAAGCAGAACACAGCACACTGACGCCACAAACCTCCTTCTTCCTGAAATGTCTCTCCGATACCATCTGCTGGCGTAGTGCTCACCATAATGAAGAAATGCTATAAGGAGCAATCCATTGGGGCGCCTGGGTGGCACAGCTGGTTAAGCCTCCGACTCTTGATTTTTGGTTCAGGTCATGATTTCAGGGTAGTGAGATCAAGTCCCAAGTTGGCTCCATGCTGGGGGTGGAGCCTGCTTAAGATTCTCTCTCCCTCTCCCTCTGCCCCTCCCCCCTCCCTGGGCTTGCATGCATGCATTCTCTCTCTCTCTCAAAAAAAATCAATCCATTCTCACAGAGTAGACACAGGAGCTGAAAAGAAATAAATTGATAACTGTCACCATGGATTATTCAACATTTTCAAGAGTGCTTGAATATGACTTAGCTGTTCGGAGCTGGACTGGGGTGCTGAGAGAGGACTGAGAGGGAGTGGGAGTGGGGAGGAGAAGGGTAGGTAGCTGAAGGTTGACATAGCAACCCTGGAGGAGAGGGAGAGATTTTATGTCCCAGCATTTTCATATAAAAATCCCAGAAAACAGGAAAAGACTCTGGTAAACCAAGCCTGGCTCTCCTACTCAAACCTGGCCTTTCCCAGTGGCAAGAGGCACTGAGTATCATGATTGACCAGGCCTGTGTCATTTGCTCACCCCTTTGGCCAGAGAGATGAGTCACTGTAATTGGCAGCTACATCAGATCATCAAAAGGTAGGAGAGGGAAATTTTTCCCAAAGGGAGGGTTATGACTAAAAGTGGGACAGGGATGCTGGTGTCTAATACATGGACAGATGAAAATGCAATAAGGAAGGGCTTTTTGTTGTTGTTGTTGTTTACTGTATTATTACATTAATTCATTCTTTTAAGAGTTCCATCTTAATCTCTAGGTCTAGCTGGGTGGAGATCACTACAGGAAGCAGTACAAAGCAGATGCTACATCAGAATGCATCAGTAGTCTCCCTCTCTTACTCCTTTGACAGTTACCACAGAGCAGTCATGTTTTGAGATAGTAGAATTTTTTTTTTTTTTTTTTAAGATTTATTTATTTACTGGGGCCCCTGGGTGGCTCAGTCGTTAAGTGTCTGCCTTCGGCTCAGGTCATTAACCCAGGGTCCTGGGATGGAGCCCCGCATCAGGCTCCCTGCTCAGCAGGAAGCCTGCTTCTCCCTCTCACACTCCCCCTGCCTGTGTTCCCTCTCTCGCTATGTCTCTCTCTGTCAAATAAATAAATAAAATCTTTAAAAAAAAATGAAAAATCAACTTTAAAAATATATATATATTTATTTATTTACTTCAGAGAGAGAGCGCGCGCATGAGAGCAAGCATGGGGAGGCAGGGCAGAGGGAGAGGGAGAGAGAGAATCTTAAGCAGACTCCCCACCAACCATGGAGCCTGACACGGGTCTCAATCTCCTGACCTGAGCCGAAATCAGGAATCAGACACCCAACTGACTGAGCCATCCAGGTGCCCCCAGAATTTTTATTTTAATTCTCCATTAATTGATGTGAACGATATATAAAAACAAAAGGATTCTAAACCTTAAATATCGCTCTGTAGATAAAATCTATTTCCCCCTTCCCAAGAAGTACTGATTGGTTGAGCTCAAATGTTGCTTCTTTTGTTATCAAACAGTTTGAGGTTCAGTACAGTGATATCCAGTTACCTAAATGGAGTTAACTATACCGAAGCAATGGATACTAGTAAGAAATAAATGGAAGGCAATGCCTGTTCCCATTTGTTCCTCGGTTGGATCAGAAGAGTTTAAGTGATACCGCATCTTGTGCTGGTTCTGACATCTGTGTCCATGAATATGCTGACTGACTGCTCACCCCTCATGTGAGGAGATCCGAGTTCTCCGTGGCATTCCAGGTGCAGCTGCTATTATTGGAAAATTATTCTACTATCCAATTTCTCCATATGCCTTCCAAGGAAAATTAAGTCAGTTTTAGGTGAGCGTCCAAGTAGCTCTTACCTATCTGTTCAGCATTTTGTCCTTATAGATACTCAAAGTAAATAGGGCTAAAATTTTCCAACTTGACCCCTGTAATAGTTTATATGTATGTGTCTCAGAGCACTAACTAAGAAAACTAAAGTATTTTTAAAGGCTGATAAATAACAATCGACTATGAGGAAACCAGTCTGAGAAGAAAAATAATTCAATATTCTAATTTAATAGAATATAGCATTTTTAGACACAAGCCTTAATTGTCAGTCATATTAAATAGTTGCTAGGTTTTGGTAAACCTTTTTTTGGTGAAATACTTAGCCAAGTATTTTAAGGAGTTTAATAATTATATTGTGATTTCTACTCAAAGTTTGTGTTTTTTGTAAGGACTTTATAAGCCTGAGATTGAGGGGTGCCTGGGTCGCTCAGTTAAGTGCCTGCCTTCGGCTCAGGTCATAATCTCCAGATCCTGGGATCGGCCTGGGTTGGGTTTCTGGCTCAGCAGGGAGTCTGCTTCTCTCTCTCTTTCTTTCTCTCTCCCTCTGCCCCTCCCCACCGCTCATTCTCTCCTTCTCTCAAATAAATAAATTCTTAAAAAAAAAAAAAAAAGAAGGGCGCCTGGGTGGCTCAGTCGTTGGGCACCTGCCTTCGGCTCAGGTCATGATCCCGGGGTCCTGGGGTCGAGTCCTGCATCGGGCTCCCTGCTCTGCGGGAGGCCTGCTTCTCCCTCTCCCACTCCCCCCGCTTGGGTTCCTGCTCTCGCTGTGTCTCTCTCTGTCAAGTGAATGGGTAGGATCTTTAAAAAAGAAAGGAAAAGAAAAGAAAAGAGTATTTGTTATTACGGTTTTTAAAAAAGAACTGGGTTTATGATTAAACTTGACAAGGACCAAAACAGAGATCTTTAATTCTTGATATCGATGTTCTGTCACCTCTGTGACAGCAAGCAATTTTAAAACCCCTTTCTATAGGCAACTTCATACTTTGTTTCATCTGTAATTGAACATTACACTTGTTCATAACATCAAACTGCCAAGATAGCTGGAATACAATTCTCCTATCAAGACCTTGTCAGTTTGGGATTGTATGCTAATGAAATCTTAATGATATTTTAGATTGTTACATACTTGTTTTAAGGAAGATCTTCTACAATGCATTTTCACAGAAATCACATAAACTACCTAATAAATACCGTTTGTGAAGACTAATGAAACAAAAATTTTTTCATTCTAACTAGCTTTCCAGGTATAAATTACCTATTATTAATGTAATTCTGCTAATGTAATTCAGTATGTATCCTCTTGTTAAATGTATAAAAATATCTTTTTTTTTTTTAAAGATTTTATTTATTTATTCATGAGAGAGAGAGAGAGGCAGAGCAAGAAGCAGGCTCCCAAGGAGCAGGGAGCCCGATGCGGGACTCGATCCCAGGACCCTGAGATCATGACCTGAGCCGAAGGCAGATGCTTAACCATCTGAGCCACCCAGGTGCCCAATGTATAAAAATATCTTAAAATAAAATAATTTCTCCCCGGGGTGGGGCGGGGGGCATGGGGAAGACCTTGCAAGGACTGCCCCCAGAAGATGAGGGAAGAGATTACCAAATCATGGTGCTAGTATCTGGAGATTTCTGTTGTCAGCAAACACAAACAGCCTCCATCATCTTTACCCTTCATGTGCTGGCCAGGAATGAAGTAAGGGGAGAAAGCTTGATTGCTTCTCCAAGTGGGTAAGTGTCCTCATTAAAAAGTACCAGAGCAGCTCTATGTGGTGCTCAGCCTATGGGTTTAGTTGAAAGAGCCACGGCAGGATTTAAAGAAGTAAAATCTTATACTGGGGAAAGAGTGAGGAACAGAAGAAGACCATCACAAAACGGGAGAAGTAGAGACATTTCACTGAGATCTTAAAGCAAAGCTTATTGCGGAAATTCACTGAATTGGAAAACAACCTCCCAAAATAAGTGAAATCTTGAGAACTAAATTTTTATTTTTCATACCATTTGATTATACACTCAGGGACCATGCATTGATTGAAAATAGTCCTTTCTCTTTCTCTCTTTCAAAAGGCAGCATCCTGTAAACATGCATGTCTTACAAGCATCGTATATGTCTGAATATTATGATGAAGGAGAGAAACTGGAGATTAGGCAACCAGGGTGTGGGGGTAAA
>NC_138373.1:87744870-87786561 GCF_054177405.1 Leptonychotes weddellii
AAACATCTTTCAGGCTGCTGAGAAACTAGGTGAAACTGAGAAACTTAGTATAATGATTGAAGAATGTGGAGGTTTGGACAAAATTGAAGCTCTACAAAACCATGAAAATGAGTCTGTGTACAAAGCTTCATTAAACTTGATTGAGAAGTATTTCTCTGTAGAGGAAGAGGAAGATCAGAATGTTGTGCCAGAAACTACCCCTGAAGGCTATACGTTCCAAGTTCAGGATGGCACTCCCGGAACTTTTAACTTTTAGATTGTACAGCTGAGGCAGAAAGTTGTTTGTTGTGTACTCTGTTTGGTAGAAGTTTGTCTTACTGTTTCTCTACTAAGAACTCTTTTTAAATGTGTTTTGTTATTGTAGCACTTTTCACAAGGAAACTCTACTTGACCAGTTCCAAACTGTACAACCTGTATGAAGCTCCTCCTCTCAGTGGGTTTCTTATTTCTATGTGGAATCTCCTCTCTTGCAGTGTCCTGTAAATAAAGATTAAATTCCACTCTTTTCTTTAAAAAAAAAAAAAAGTACTTTGTGAATTTTATATTGTGCTCATGTAGTATCTATGAAAAATAGATTAAAAGGCAGTTCTACATTTCGAATATTTTTTATTTTCTTCAAATAATTTTCCAATATGGAAATAACCTTGTCGTTCTCTATTCCTCTTAATCTAAAATGTTGAAGTTTATCTTTGCAAAGTGACTTTTCATTTCTAAAAGGATTTTTATGCAAAACTATGAAAATTATAGTTCAGGTCAATAGTAATTAACTCCTACATAGCAATTCACAATTTATAAAGTGTTTTTACATATATCATTGCATCTTTTTCTCATTGTTTTGTTCATTTATTCATTTATTCATTCATTCATCAGGTAAGAATTTGTTGACTGCCTACTATTTGCCCGATCCCTGAGCTAGGAGTAGGAGATAATATAAATATACTGCCACTAAGGAACTCAGTCTAACAGTCCAGAAGGGTATGCAGAAATGTAAAAAATAATAACTAAAAAATCACAATATAGCACAATGAATGCAGTGACAGAACCGTATGTTAGATATAGAGGTAAAATTAGTATCTTGGTGGCTTGGGTGGCTCAGCTGGTTGGGTGTCTGATCCTTGGTTTCAGCTTTAGTCGTGATCTCATGGGTGATGGGCTCGAGCCCTGTCTCAGCCTCCCACCTCGGGCTCCGCAGCGGGGAGTCTGCTCTAAGAGTCTCTCTCTCTGCCCCTCCCCCCACTTGTGCATGTGTGTGGCACACACACACGCTCTCTCTCTCAAATGAATAAATAAATCTTTTTAAAAAGATGAGTAGCTTAACACAGTTTGGGGGAGGATGTTGGCAAAAACATTTTGGATGTAGTAACGTCCATGATGGATTTTTAAAGTTGAAGAAGCCAGCTAGAAAATGAGGAAAGGCACTATAGGTGGAAAGAACGACCTGTTTAATGGTTACAAAAACCATTGGTATGATTTACAGGTATAGACTTGTTTAAGAGTTACAAAAACCAATGGTTACAACAAACTTGTGTATTTGGGAAGCCACATGAAATTTGATATTGCTGGAACACAGGGCAAGTTGGAGAGTGGCAGGAAACGAGGCTGAAGAGGCTAGCAGAGCCTGGATCTCGAAAAGCCTTGTGGGTTCCACAAGGAGTTATGACATTTGAAAGTCTTGGAGATGAAGGAAAGAAATGGAAGCCTTAAGAACACATCACAAACATAACCCCTTCATTCCCCCCTAAAAATAAATCCTATGTTCTTGTTCTTCAAAGATCTAGAATCATTTTCATAGTTCTTTATACTTAATCTTTTGATTTAGCATGCCTGCTCATCTCAACAGTACACTGGGGCTATTCCACCCTCAAAGTCTTTTGGGATCTGTGAGTTATTACTTGAGTTTTCATTCAGCATAGCCAAGGTCTTCTAGACATTGGTGTCATGACTCAACTCTGAACGGAAGCCCAGCCATGGGCCCTTTTCCTTCAAAGAGCACATTTAGTAACTGTAGGGACCACTAACCAGTACTTCCATCTAAGAGGAGATCCACTGTTGGTCTAGATGCAAAATGTGTGAGATAAAGAAGTATAACATAGCAATGCAAGATGAAGGGAAGGATGGAAGGAAGAGAAGGGAGGAGAAAGATAAGAAAGCTCCCAGCAAAATGGAAAAGGAAAGAAAGAAACAGGAAAGGCACAGTAGAGTGAAGGACTTATCCGTGTGCCAAGTAACTGGCACAGTGCCTTCTATCAATTAATATTCAAAATATCTCTGCAAGGTAAATGTTATTTCACCTATTTTATTTTAAGAAAGTGAGGTTCAGATCAGTTAAATAACTCAAGATCATGTAACTTGTCCAAGTGACAAACTGAATTTATAAACTTTCTAACTCCAAAACCCACAACTTTTCCACTGACATCCCTACCTTCCAGTTTGAAGTCAGAACACCTGAATTAGGATCAGGAACTTACTCTCGTGTCTTTGGGCATTTTACTTAGCCATTTTGAATCAGTTTCTTCAACTATAAACTAGGGATTATAATATTCGCCATTCCCTCCCTCCTCGTTATTGGAGATAGCAATGAGATGATGTATGTGAGAATACTATGTATACTCTGAAGGACTACATAAAACTAAAGGATTGCCAAAAAAGCAATAATCCATGCTGTGCTATTCTTTTAAATCTTCAGTGTTAGGGCCCAAGGAGGCTCAAAGGAGTTCTCCACCATTTTAACTGAAATTACTGTTAAAGCAGCTGCTGAAGGTCTTGGTGTTCAAAAGCATCTCTTTTTGGTATACACGTTGGCAGACTATTTCCACTTGGATACTTCTTTAGTGACTATGAGCCCATTCAAAAGCAAGATAAAGAAGCACCTGTGGAATCTTCCAGTCTTGGCTGAAGATCCTAGACATGCGTTCCTTTACAAGGTCCACAAGGTCACTGTCTACAATTCTACCGGCCTATGGAGTATGAGGTTTCTACATTACTGCCTGAGCTAATGCAAGTTTTTCAATATCAAGCTTCCTCTAAGTATCTTCCACAAATTTTAGGCTATAAGATTGAAGGTTGGAGATTACTTCAAAAATCTCAAAGAAGACACAAACATTTAAGAGCTATCTCAATCACAACAAAGGAGTCAAATGAAATATCAACAAAACTAAGCAAGCCTTTCTCTGTTTCATTACCCACCTTAGTGACTCACTGGATCCCTAAAGATGAGGCATCATCAATTCCTAGCTTATTTGCTGCCTTAAGACAGTTCGCTCCTAACCCTGATCCTGATCTTATGCCAAATACTCTATGATGTGTGAAGATTGAAAGCCCACTACACACAGTGGTATCACAAAATTTATTTAAGGAAGTGCCCTTGACAACAAACCTAGAATACTCTTTTGCTTTCTTTCCTTTTTTTTTTCAAGATATTTATTTATTTATTTATTTATTTATTTATTTATTTAAGAGAGAGGGAGAGCACAAGCAGGGGCGGCGGGAGAAGCAGGCTCCCCGCTGAGCAGGGAGCCCTACTTGGCGCTCGATCCCAGGACCCAGGATCATGACCAGAGCTGAAGTCAGGCGCTTTAACTGACTGAGCCACCCAGGTGCCCCTCTTTTACTTTCTCTAAGGGCATTCCTTCTAGGGTATTAACAGCTACGTCATTCACAAATGTTGATTTCCTTCAGAGTAGAACTTCTACAGTATCAATGTTATTAGAAAAACTAGACTCTACAGAATGGGAAATACAGGAACACACCCTAATCCCCACAACAAAACTACAAAAGCCTCCTGTTTTATCTGACCTGTCTCAGAATCAATTAGTCAAGCTTGGCATTCACAAGCCCTCCTTGCCTTATCCAAGCACTCATTTTCTCGGTCCTCTATCTCTGAGGAAGTAATACAGAATATAGCCACACCTTCAGAAGGACTATCTTCAATGACATTTCTCAGCCACTGGAGTGGCTCTGTTCCAGTCTACCTGGAGAGAGTCGCACAGTCATCTTACAGTTTGTTGACACCTTCAGAATCAACAAGGGAGACATTGGCAGCCTCCCATTTTCCCCTTGAGTTCAGCCAGTTGCACCTGTCAAGTCAGCTAAAGCAAAAGCATCTTCATGAGCATAAGCATATGTCTACAGTTTCCTCAACAAGATTCATTCATTCCTCATTCCTACAGAAACAATATTACCTCTTGGCATGAGCATAAATAGAAAATTTTATGGGATAGTACATCTGACTCAACATGTGATATGATTATGAAAACTCAATCCTATTCTAGGGAGACCTCATCATTTACTCAGCTACGTGATTTATCTGATTCTTTCCTTTCTGAGTTTCCCAAATTTGCAAATTCCTCTAGTCTACCAGAAACTATGGGCTCAGAGATTATAATGCATTTTCTTACTGACTAGTACTGAGTCACAGAATATTTAGCTTTCAGCAAATTCATAAGAACTAGCAAACTTTTGCCAGGCAACAGTGTTTAATTCGATTCTCCTGAAATGGTGATAAGTCACCCATGAAACTCCAAAAACATACTGACAACAAGATATGGGACTATTTATGATGTTAACAGTATACGATGAAAGATTGTGGTAGTTGCTTTTCTTTTTTTTTGAATTTAATTAATTATTTATTAACATATAATGTATTATTTGTGTCAGGGGTACAGGTCTGTGATTCATCAGTCTTACACAATTCACAGCACTCACCATAGCACATACCCTCCCCAATGTCCATCACCCAGCCACCCCATCCCTCCCACCCCCCACCACTCCAGCAACCCTCAGTTTGTTTCCTGAGATTAAGAGTCTCTTATGGTTTGTCTCCCTCTCTGGTTTCATCTTGTTTCATTTTTCCCTCCCTTTCCCTACGATCCTCTGTCTTGTTTCTCAAATTCCACATATCAGTGAGATCATATGATAATTGTCTTTCTCTGATTGACTTACTTTGCTTAACATAATACCCTCTAGTTCTATCCACATCATTGCAATAGCAAGATTTCATTTTTTTGATGGCTGCATAATATTCCATTGTGTATATATGTGTATACACATCTTCTTTATCCATTCATCTGTTGATGGACATCTGGGATCTTTCCATAGTTTGGCTATTGTGGACATTGTTGCTATAAACACTGGAGTGCAGGTGCCCCTTCGGATTACTACATTTGTATCTTTGGGGTAAATACCCAGTAGTGCAATTGCTGGGTGATAAGGTAGGTCTATTTTCAACTTTTTGAGGAACCTCCATACTGTTTTCCAGAGTGGCTACCCCAGCTTACATTCCTACCAACAGTGTGGGAGGGTTCCCCTTTCTCTGCATTCTTGCCAACATCTGTCGTTTCCTGACTTGTTAATTATAGCCACTCTGACTGGTGTTGAGGTGGTATCTCTTTGTGGTTTTGATTTGTATTTCCCTGATGCCGAGTGATGTTGAGCACTTTTTCATGTGTCTGTTGGCCATTTGGATGTCTTTCTTACAGAAATGTCTGTTCATGTCTTCTACCCATTTCTTGATTGGATTATTTGTTCCTTGGGTGTTGAGTTTGGTAAGTTTTTTATAGATTTTGGATACTAGCCCTTTATCTGATATGTCATTTGCAAATATCTTCTCCCATTCTGTTGGTTGTCTTTTGGTTTTGTTGACTGCTTCCTTTGCTGTGCAAAAGCTTTTTATCTTGATGAAGTCCCAATAGTTCATTTTTGCCCTTGCTTCCCTTGCCTTTGGCGATGTGTCTAGGAGGAAGTTGCTGCGGCTGAGGTCGAAAAGGTTGCTGCCTGTGTTCTCCTCAAGAATTTTGATGGATTCTTGTCTCACATTTAGGTCTTTCATCCATGTTGAGTCTATTTTTGTGATGGTGTAAGGAAATGTTCCAGTTTCATTCTTTTGCATGTGGCTGTCCAATTTTCACCATTTGTTGAAGAGACTGTCCTTTTTCCATTGGATATCCTTTCCTGCTTTGTTGAAGATTAGTTGACCATAGAGTTGAGGGTCCATTTCTGGGCTCTCTATTCTGTTCCATTGATCTATGTGTCTGTTTTTGTGCCAGTACCATACTGTCTTGATGACAACAGCTTTGTAATAGAGCTTGAGGGCTGGAATTGTAATGCCACCAGCTTTGGTTTTCTTTTTCAACATTCCCCTGGCTATTCGGGGTCTTTTCTGGTTCCATACAAATTTTAGGATTGTTTATTCCAGCTCTGTGAAAAAATTGATGGTATTTTGATAGGGATTGCATTAAATGTGTAGATTGCTCTAGGTAGCATAGACATTTTCACAGTATTTGTTCTTCCAATCCATGAGCATGAAACGTTTTTTCATTTCTTTGTGTCTTCCTCAATTTCTTTCATGAGTATTCTATAGTTATCTGAGTACAGATTCTTTGCTTCCTTGGTTAGATTTATTCCTAGGTATCTTATGGTTTTGGGTGCAATTAGAAATGGGATTGACTCCTTAATTTCTCTTTCTTCTGTCTCATTGGTGCATAGAAATGCAACTGATTTCTGTGCATTGATTTTATATCCTGCCATTTTACTGAATTCCTATATGAGTTCTAGCAGTTTTGTCTGCTAGATACTTTATCTGATGTCATTTGCAAATATCTTCTCCCATTCTGTCGGTTATCTTTTGGTTTTGTTGACGGTTTCCTTTGCTGTGCAAAAGCTTTTTTTTTCCCGCCCCCTCACTTTCAATCTGGAGGTGTCTTTGGGTCTAAATGAGTCTCTTGCAGGCAGCATATCGATGGGTCTTGCTTTTTTATCCAATCTGACACCCTGTGTCTTTTGATTGGGGCATTTAGCCTATTTACATTCAGGGTAACTATTGAAACATATGAATTTAGTGCCATTGTATTGCTTGTAAGGTGACTGTTACTGTATATTGTCTGTGTTCCTTTCTGGTCTATGTTACTTTTGGGCTCTCTCTTTGCTTAGGGGATCCCTTTCAATATTTCTTGTAGGCCTGGTTTGGTGATCACAAATTCTTTTGGTTTCTGTTTGTCCTGGAAGCTTTTTATCTCTCCTTCTATTTTCAATGACAGCCTGGCTGGATATAGTATTCTTGGCTGCATATTTTTCTCATTTAGTGCTCTGAATATACCCTGCCCGTCCTTTCTGGCCTGCCAGGTCTCTGTGGATAGGTCTGTTGCCAATCTAATGTTTCTACCATTGTAGATTACAGACCTCTTGTCCCAAGCTGCTTTCAGGATTTTCTCTTTGTCTCTGAGATTTGTAAGTTTTAATATTAGTTGTCAGGGTGTTGACCTATTTTTATTGATTTTGAGAGGGGTTCTCTGTGCCTCCTGGATTTTGATGCCTGTTTCCTTCCCCAAATTAGGGAAGTTCTCTGCTAAAATTTGCTCCAATATACCTTCTGCCTCTCTCTCTCTTTCTTCTTCTGGGATCCCAATTATTCTAATATTGTTTCGCTTTATGGTATCACTTATCTCTCGAATTCTCCCCTCATGATCTAGTAGTTGTTTATCTCTCTTTTTCTCAGCTTCTTTATTTTCCATCATTTGGTCTTCTATCTTCCTCATTTATCCTAGCAGTTAGAGTCTCCATTTTTTATTGCACTTCATTAATAGCCTTTTTTGATTTTGACTTGGTTAGATTTTATTTCTCCAGAAAGGGATTCCCTAATGTCTTCTATGCTTTTTTCAAGCCCTGCTAGTATCTTTATAATCGTTAGTCTGAACTCTAGTTCCAACATCTTAGTAATGTCTGTATTGATTAGGTCTCTGGCAGTCAGTACTGCCTCTTGTTCTTTTTTTTGAGGTTAGTCCATTTTGTCATTTTGTCCAGAGGAGAATAGGTGAAGGAGAGAACAAAATGCTAAAAGGGTAACAATGACCCCAGAGAAATATACACTAAACAAATCAGAAGAGACCCGAAACCAGGGGGAAAAGGAAAAAAAAAAAAGAATATGCTCAGGCTGGTGAATAGAACAGAGCCATATACTAGATTTTGGGTGTATTTTGGTCTGTTAGAAGAAACTGCATCCCAAAATTTTAGAGAAAGAAAAACTTATATATATATACACAAAAAATAAAGTTAAATACATGGGGCACCTGGGTGGCTCAGTCAGTTTATTGTCTGCTTTTGGCTCAGGTCATGATCCCAGGATCCTGGGATGGAGTCCCCAGTTCAGGTCCCTGCTCAGCGGGGAGCCTGCTTCTCCCTCTGCCTCTGCTGTTCCCCTGCTTGTGTGCTCTCTCACTCGCTCTCTGTCAAATAAATAAATAAAATCTTTAAAAAAAAGGTTAAATACAATGAAGGGATAGAATATGACTGTAAAAATGAAAATTAAAAAAGATTTTAAAAAAGGAATTGATAAGATGTTGGTTGAAAAAGGAAAGAAGAAAAAATTTTTTAAAAAAATTAACTTTGAAAGACTAAAGAATCATGGTAAAAAAGCCATGGATTCTATGTGCATTATTCCCCTAGCACTGGAGTTCTGCCATTCTCATTGATCGGTAAACTTGGTCTTGGCTGGCTGTTCTTGCTGATCTTCTGGGGGAGGGGCCTGTTGCCACGGTTCCCAAATGTCTTTGCCGGAGGTGGAATTGCCCCACCCTTGCCCAGTACGGGCTAAGTAATCTGCTCAGGTTTGCTCTTGGGAGCTTTTGTTCCCTGCAAGCTTTCTCTACAGCTTTGGAGGATGAGAGTGAAAAT
Source organism: Leptonychotes weddellii (assembly GCF_054177405.1). NCBI lineage: Eukaryota > Metazoa > Chordata > Mammalia > Carnivora > Phocidae > Leptonychotes > Leptonychotes weddellii. The sequence continues at coordinate 87,753,538 of NC_138373.1, forward strand.
GGCGGCCTCCCAATCTCCACCCCAGAGGAGCTGAGAACTCGGGGCCCCACTCCTCAGTGCACCCCCAGAGAAAAGCAGTCAGTCACTCCCGCCTCCCCGGTCTCCGGCCGCACTCCGCGCTCCCCCGGCCTGTGACTGAGCGTTTCCGTCTCTGGCACCTGACCCCGTGTGGAGTCTCCAAACCCAGCAGATCCCTGTGGTGAGCTCCCGCGCCACTCCTCCCGGGGGAGGAAAGGGAGTCTCCCTGGATCTGCCGCTTGTTGGGTCCCTGCTGGAGGAGCAGGGGCCTGACTGTGCCACAGATCATGGTTTAGGGCAACCCCGAGCTGAGAGCCTGCGCCTCAGCTCTGTCTCTGCAGCCGGCTTCCCCGCTCTGATACCTGGGAGCTCTGCCGCACTCAGGGACCCCCAGCCTTTCTGTGACCCCAAGGGTCCTGAGACCACACTGTCCCACAAGGGTTCCACCCCTCACTTAGCCACTGGAGCGACGACCCTCAGCGGAGCCGACTTCTAAAAGTTCCGATTTTGTGCTCCGCGGCTCTATCACTTGCCAGAAGTGGCTGACAGAGGCCCCCTCCCCCGCCATCTATCCTCCTGAATATTGCCTTGAATTCACTTCTCCGCACGTCCTACCTTCCAGAAAGTGGTCACTTTTCTGTTCAGAGAGTTGTTGCTCTTCTTTTCTTCGATCTCCTGTTGAGTTCGTAGGTGTTCAGAATGGTTTGATCCCTATCCAGCTGAATTCCTGGGACCAGACGAAATCCAGGTCTCCTACCCCTCCGCCATCTTGGATCACACCTTGCTTACTTCTCTGCTCTATTTTTCAGTGAATCTTCATAGTAACGAGCGGTAACCAAATGTTGGTTAAAATATTAAAATTAAATTACCTAAATGTTCACTGTGGTGAAATTATGACCTTTTAAATTTCTTCTTCTATACATTTTCTGTATTTTCCAACATTTCTACAAGGAACATAGTGATTTTCAGAAGAAAAGAATTTAAGATATAGTACACAAGAAAAGTCAACAAGAAAATACAGCACTATCTTATGCCCTATACACATTAAATACAATATTCAGATATATCAAAGGTTCACAACTCTGCAAGGAACTTCAAGCTATCTCTTAGAACATGCTCTGTCTAGTTACTATTATTTCTTTTTTTTTTTTAAAGAATTTATTTATTTATTTGACAGAGAGAGACACAGCCCAAGAGGGAACACAAGCAGGGGGAATGGGAGAGGGAGAAGCAGGCTTCCCGCAGAGCAAGGAGCCCGATGTGGGACTCGATCCCAGGACCCCGGGATCATGACCTGAGCCAAAGGCAGACGCTTAATGATTGAGTCACCCAGGCGCCCTAGTTACTATTATTTCTAAATTATCTCAGAAAGACATTAATCATCTTTTGCACCCTTATGCATGCTAATAAACTGTTTCTTTTTTTTTTTAAGATTTTTATTTGATAGAGATACAGTGAGAGAGGGAACACAAGCAGGAGGAGTGGGAGAGGGAGAAGCAGGCTTCCCGCTGAGCAGGGAGCCTGATGCAGGGCTCGATCCCAGGACCCTGGGACCATGACCTGAGCCGAAAGCAGACACTTAACGACAGGTACCCCTAATGAACTCAGTTTCTATTGGTAAATTTAAGACCATCTTTTTTTCATTTAGCTTCTGTCTCATGATAAACTGTAAACACCTGCAATACTGTGATTAAGAATTCAGTATCTACAGTCAGACAAGAGTTTGAAAGCTAACTCTATAATATACTATATGTGTGACCTTGGATAGTTACTTAATTTTATTATTTCACTTTCGTCATGTATACATTGGGGATAACAGTTATCCCAATATATTTGTTGTGAAGATAAAATGAAATATGCACTTAGCAGAATGCCTGGTGTATGGTGAAAGTTTATGAAATGCAAGCTGTTATCCCTTCTCATATCTGAACTAGATAACCCATATCAGAGTAATTTTCTTAGAACTCGTTTCGTATGGAAACATACTTGTATGGTAACTTTCATGGAAAATTTCACAGACGATTTTTAATTCTGGGGGATTTCCTATGTTTGAATTTAACATCTAAATTAAATAGATGCTCACCATTCTATCTAGATTCACTACAAAGTTTCCAGAAACATTATTTAGACAAGGTGCAGCCAGTTTGTTTTTCAATAAATATGAATTGCTTCAAGGAAGAAAGATTCTGGCATGTGCTCTCCATTCTGAATCTCAGAAACCTGAAGACATGTCACACACAAGTAAGCATTTCTATCCCCGAAGATTGGTAAGGCTAATGGAACCTGAGCCTGTTTGAGCTCATCTCCCTAGGAGTCAGAACATATACTGTTAATTAGTCTCACGAAGTATGCAACAGTGCTCAGGTCTCACTTTTAGAAAGTCTTTTTTGGAGTACCTGAGTAGCTCAGCCGATTAAGCATCCAATTCTTGATTTCGGCTCACTTCATGATCTCAGGGTCCTCCCGAATATCGCCTCAGATTCACTTCCTCGCACGTCCTACCTTCCAGAGATCAAGCCCCAAGTGGAGCTTCACGCTGGGTGTGGAGTCTGCTTAAGTTTCTCTCCCTCTCCCTCTGCACCTCCCCCACCCCAGCTTGCGTGCACATGCGTGTGCACACACACACTTTCTCTCAAAAAAGAATAAAATAAAAAATAAAAAGTCTTTTTGTTCATCAAGTGACTGCCCTATTCTGTCTTCTAGATTCATTGTTCTTTTTTTGACAGTATGACACTCCTCATCTTGCCAACTTAGTGTTACCCACAGTATCTAAAGCCTCCCACCCTTGTTATGTGTTATGTCACAGCATACCCATTTTTGTGATAATCAGTCACCTCATCTTCCTTCTCAGACAACACCACACCATATCTATGCTGAGTTTGAGCTTCTTTGAAATTAAATATTCTAATTGAAATTGGAGCAGTAATTCATTTCTACATCTTTGTTCAATTATATGACTTTAATATCCTGAACTTAAAAAACATTTCCCTGTTGAGCTCTTAACCACACACACGCACACACACACACACAATCAGTTTAGGAATTTGAGCCCACAACCTCCAACCCAGGAACCAAGGTTACTTGATGAGCTAATTTGAAGATTTTCTTCACACTATAATTTAAGGTTGAAAGGATTAGGAAATTTGGAAACTAACAAATTCCATGAATATGTCAAAGCAGCATCAAGCCAAAATGCAAAGTCTACCAAATGATTATGAGGGAAGATTAAGAAGGGAAGGGGAGGGAAGGGAAGAGGGAGAAAGAACATGAAAGAGGAAGGGCAGACAGGGCTTGAGATGGATGAAAAGGACTCTTGAGTAGATGGTGGAAGTGTCCCAAATCAAAGGCAAAAACAGTGAAAGAAGTCAGTTCCTTTCACTCCTCTCTGGGGCTACTTATGTGGTACACAAACAGGATGACCTGCTAAGGCAAACATATATCTACTGTGTATCAATAGATGTCTTCCCACTTTCCTAGGCAAGCAGGTCAAAAAGTGAATACGGGGGGAACAAGTCAACCATTAAGACATCCTTCAACACCTAAATGAAGAGTGGTATTTGTTGATATTGGTTGAAATTTATTTCTTGTTTGCTCCTTCTAGGTCAAACCAGCACATTTCCAACAGTTGTTAATCCAATTCCATTGATAACGGCAACCATTGTGTACAGACTTCATTTCCCAATCCCTCATGACACATTTTATGATTGGGCAACTCAGCTCACTTGACCCTTGAAATAAAATCAGTAAATGAATATCCTTCAGCCCCAGAGAGCTGGCTGCAGTTTAATGCAACTCATCAAATACTATATGGATATCCCTGAGAATTGGACTTTCAGTATTCCCCTCAGGAATTTATTCTTTGTGCCACAGAGTCTGGGGGCCTGGTCGTCCAGAAGCTTTTGACCATTGCACTGAGGCTGTCCAGAAGTACTCCTTGCCACAGTTAAACACTCTGCACACACAAAACCCAGTTTCTACTCATTTGTTAAGAAAAGAGAGAGGATTGTGTTTTTTTGTTTTTGTTTTTGTTTTGTTTTGTTTTGTTTTTTGTTTTTGCTAAGCTCCCTGACTATCTAATAACTACCCTGAGACAGGGTCTACTGCTATCTCCTGGTATCACAGCACTTTATGTTTAGTCAATGGCAGTTCTCTGAAACTGTGTCCTAACAGAAAAGTCCAGGAAATGATGTTTAACCTAAAGAGGCCTGATGGAAATGTCCATCCAAACTTTGCGTATGCTATGTTATCAGAATACAAAACTGGCGCAATTGAGAACATCACGTAGAGTGGGATCTGCCTTATCCTGGAGCCAGACAATGGGTCGTTAATTGAAAACAGCATTCTTGCCTCATCTGGCATGGAAAATAGTCCCTGGATTAGAAATCTTTTTCTGGCTCTGTTGGTAAGTGTATGTATACTGATTATGGTAGCAACAGCAAGTGCAGCTTATCATTTCTGTAAGAAATATAAGACTTTTCTTATTCCTCAGTCCCTGGTGTTTCAAGGGAGAAATTTAGTAAGTAATACTGACTAAAAAATGTATGTATTCAGGGCCTGAAAGCCACCTATCCTGGAGTGTGAAGCTCTGCCTTCACCTCAGTTACGGAGAGGGGTACCTCTGTCTTCTCAACATCAACCTTACAGAGAAAATGTAATCCCTGACACAGAAACAAGAATCACCATTCTCTCAACCTCCAAAGTATCAGCTCCTGTTCCATTATGAAATGGATCTCATTAACCCAAGGAAAAGTAAGTAATGATATCCGAAATCCATGTGCATCAACACCTGCATGAGAAACAGGGTTAACTGGTCTAGGAATTAGGTAAAATAAACAACTGATGAATCAAATTGTCAGAAAATGAGCAATAAATAATTCATCCTCTGTGTTAAATGTATTAACACACTACCAATTAATTGTAATCACTTATTTCCCCTTGGAAGCTTGGATGGTCAATTATAAATTTCTCGCATCCAGACCACTACCATAAACAAATCCTGTAATGACTCAATGGTTATGGAAAGAAATTGCCCCATTGGCAACAGCATCTCCAAATGTGAAAAATGCCATAAACTGCCAATCCAAGCTACTCATTATGAGCTTCAGCACCAAGACACAAATAATTTAACATTAAATAATACATTCTATAATAAGTTAAAGTTCTACTATACATGAGCAAAGAATTATTGAATCTTTACTTCTCCATTGTATTTTTACCTTTAGACTGCTAACAAACTCATCATACTGATTTTAAGACTACCAAAAAATAACAAACCTTCCCTCAATTCTGTTCTTGTATCAAGCTACCATAACATTCAAGGATACTTTTGTTACTGTGCTTCTGGAACCGCTGACCATGCTTACATCTTCTACTTCTAACTTCATTCAAGCGACATTTTAATAGCTGTAATGTAGTTATTACTTTCACCATTCCATGGCAATAGTTTTTCAGAAGAAATTATCAGTATCTCGGTTGGCATATCCTTTGGTTGGCCTTAGACTTTAGTCTTCTGAACATCTCTACAGGTCCTATGACACTTCTTTATTTTTCCTCTCTTTTATTTTTCCTTCTCTTCTACCCCTTCATTTTATTTTTAAAAACATTTATTTATTTATTTATTTGAGAAAGAGAGCATGTGCCAGGGTGGTGCAGGGCAAAGAGAGAGAGAAAAAAATCCCAAACAGACTCCCTGCTGAGTGCCCGACTTGGGGCTCCACTCGGGGCTCAATGTGGGGCATGAGGCAGGGCTCCACAAGGGCTCCATCCATAAGGGCTCAATCCTAGGACCCATGAGATAATGCCCTGAGCTGAAACCACAAGTCTGGCACTTAGCTGACTGAGCCACCCAGGTGCCCCTTTTTACCCCTTTAAACATGATCCCCAGTGACTGTCCTTGAAGATGTTAAGTACATAGAAGTAATGTGGCATCAGTTTTTATTTTATTTTATTTTTTTAAAGATTTTATTTATTTATTTGACAGAGAGAGACACAGCGAGAGAGGGAACACAAGCAGGCGGAGTGAGAGAGGGAGAAGCAGGCTTCCCGCCGAGCAGCGAGCCCGATGCGGGGCTCGATCCCAGAACCCTGGGATCATGACCCGAGCCGAAGGCAGACGCTTAACCGACTGAGCCACCCAGGCATCCCTGTGGCATCAGTTTTTAAACAGAACAGTATTTTGTCTCTACTTTTAATATTCTAATCCAAATAGATTTGTTATTACCCCCATTTCTTACTAAGAAAGAAATTACAGGGGCATTTTAACTCAATATCACTTTTTCTCTCTTAGAGCTTTTCATTTTCAATTGATTTAGAGCACCCACGGAATTAATTTAAAATGTTACAAATGGAACACTTCTCAGCAGACACTAAATTAAGTTCTCACCTTTCACTAGGAAGAATTTATTTCTTGATATACACAAATTCTTATATTTGTAGTTTCTCTTGAATATTCAGAGTGAATAAATGTCTTTATATTGAACCATATGAAATTGCCAATATTCAATTATGTCTTGCACATAAAGATGGCAATTTCGTATGGTTCAATCAAATGTGTTCATTTTAATTATGGAAATAGAGATCTCAATGAAATCAAACTTGATAAGTATAAATTTAGATCCCAAAGTTTCCAAATCTTTACAATAATATGGAAATTTCTAGATTTGCTCACATTAGCAGCATGTCCATAACAAAATTAGCATCTGGACACTTTTGTCCTCTACATAGGTGCAATTGTACTTGTGACTTTAATTGAAATGTGCCAGTAATAACAAAGCAAATAACTCATTGCTTCATAAAATAATCTTGAACAAAATACCATAGACTGTTTTGTCCTCAGCTAAGGGTACCTAAGTGTACCATAGAGTCAGGAATACAAGAGCAGTATTCAAGAATTCAAACACTTGGTGACCTTCCTCCAAAACTAAACTGTGTATTGTGCAGGCTGATTCCTAATACTTACATGAAGCATCAATGTCAATCAATCCAAATATTAAAAAAGTCTATGCTACATTAAGTTATAACGATGTTTGTACATGTCCATATAATGATTTTGAACAAGATGAAAATAAAATGGAACTTTGTGGCGTAAAGTCTCACAATATTTATGGCTGTTGTTTTTGTCAAACATATTAGGTGATGATAATAAGAGGATTGTGAATATTTTTTTTAAGATTTTATTTATTTATTTGACAGAGAGAGAGAGAGAACAGAAACACAAGCAGGGGGAGTGGGAGAGGGAGAAGCAGGCTTCCCGCTGAGCAGGGAGCCCAATGCGGACTTGATCCCAGGACGGTGGGATCATGACCCGAGCCAAAGGCAGACGCTTAAAGACAGAGCCACCCAAGTGCCCCAGAGGATTGTCATTATTTTGTCTTACACTATGATTACATAATTAAAGGAGATTTAAGTAGGTAGAATCTTTTTTCAACCTTTATTGAAATTTAATTGACATATAACATTGGGTAAGTTTAAGGCATACACTTGATTTAATGCACGTATCCATTGCAAAATGATTATCACCATAGCATTAGCTATCACCTCTATCACATCACATAATTATCATTTTGCTTTTGTGGTGAGAACATTTAATATCTACTCTCTTAGCAACTTTCAAGTATATAATACAGTATTACTAATTATAATCACAACAATGTGCATTAGGTCCCTAGAACTTATTCCAGTCTTATAATTTATAATGATTGTTTCCTTTGACTGGCATTTCCCTATTTCCCCCAACCCCCCCAACATATCATACAGCATTTATCATTCTCTGCCCTACTTATTTCACCTAGCATAATGCCCACAAGGTCCATCCATGTTATGTCAAATGGCGGGATTGCCTTCATTCTCATGACGAATATTCCATCGTATATAAATAACATATCTAGGGATGCCTGGGTGGCTCAGTCGGTTAAGCGTCTACCTTCAGCTCAGGTCATGATCCCAGGGTCCTGGGATAGAGTCCCACATCGGGCTCCTTGCTCAGTGGGGAGCCTGCTTCTCCCTCTGCCTGCCTCTCTCTCTCTCTCTCTCTCTGATAAGTAAATAAAATCTTAAAAAAAAAAAAATCTACTTTATCCATTCATCCATTGATGGACACTTAGCTTGTCTCCATATCTTTGCTATTGTGAATAATGCTGCAGTGAACATGGGAGTGCAGATACCTCTTCAAGATCGTGTTTTTATCTCCTTTGGATATATACCCAGCATTGGGATTGCTGGATCATATGGTAGTTCTATTTTTTATTGTTTTGGAACCTCCATATTGTTTTCTTTTTTAAAGATTTTATTTATTTGAGAGTGAGAATGAGAGACAGCATGAGAGGGAGGAGGGTCAGAGGGAGAAGCAGACTCCCTGCCGAGCAGGGAGCCCGATGCGGGACTCGATCCCGGGACTCCAGGATCATGACCTGAGCCGAAGGCAGTCGCTTAACCAACTGAGCCACCCAGGCACCCCCTCCATATTGTTTTCTACAGTGGCTACACCAATTCACATTCCCACCAACAGATTACAAGGGTTCCATTTTCTCCACATCCTCCTCAATACTTAGTATCTTTTGTCTTTTTTTTTTTTTTTTTAAGATTTTGTTTATTTGACAGAGAGAGACACAGGAGAGAGGGAACACAAGCGGGGGGAGTGGGAGAGGGAGAAACAGGCTTCCCGCTGAGCAGGGAGCCCAATGCAGGGCTCGATCCCAGGACCCTGAGATCATGACCTGAGCCGAAGGCAGACACTCAACTACTGAGCCACCCAGGTGCCCCTCTTTTGTCTTTTTGGTGATAGCCATTCTAACAGTTGTGAGGTGATATCTTATTGAAGTTTTGATTTGCATTTTCCTGGTGATTAGTGATGTTGAACACCTTTCCATGTACTGTTGGCCATATGTATATCTTCTGTGGAAAAATGTCTGTTCAGTCCCTCTTTTGCTATTGAGTTTATGAGGTCTTTATATTTTTTCTATGTTAACCCCATATCAGATCTATCCACAATTTGCTGAGCACTTTTATCATGAAAGGATGGTTTTTTTGTCAAATGCTTTTTTGTATCTATTGAGGTGATTTTTCTCTTTCATTCTATTAATGTCGTGTATCACATTTACTGATTTGCATATATTGAACCATTTTTGCATCCCAGGGATAAATCTGACTTGATCATGGTGTATAAATTATCCTTTTCTGAATGTGCTGTTGAATTTTGTTTGCTAATATTGTGTTAATATTTTGTTGACAATTTCTATCTATATTCATCAGATGTAGTTTCTTAGATAACGGTGTCTCACAGAATGAGTTTGGGAGTGTTCTCCAATTTTTTGGAAGAGTTTGAGAAGGATTGACATTACTTCTTTAAATCTTTGATAGAATTAACCAATGAAACCATCTGATGCTGGGCTTTTCTTTGTGGGAGGATTTTTATTGTTGATTCAATTTCCTTACTCGTTATTGGTCTGAGTTTCTATTTCTTCATGACTCAGTCTTGGTAAGTTATATGGTTCTAGGAATTTACCCATCTCTTCTAGGCCATCCAATTTGTTGGCACATAATTGTTCATGGTAGTCTCTTATTATCCTTAGTATTTCTGTAGTATCAGTGGTAATGTCTCCTCTTTCATTTTTAATTTTATTTATCTGTCTTCTCATTTTCTTAGTTTAGCTAAAGATTTGTCAATTTTTTTGCTTTTAATAAACCAGCTTTTGATTTTGTTGATTTATTTGTTTTTCTGACCTCTATTTCTGCTCTGATCTTTCTGCTAACTTTGGGGTATGTTTGTTCTTTTTCTAGTTCCATGAAGTGTAAAGTTAGATTGCTTATTTGAGATATTTTTTCTTAATGTAAACGTTACTACAAACTTCTCTCTTCTTCAGAATAGTATAGGTTTTGGTATGTTTCCATTTTCATTTGTTTCAACATATTTTTTAAATTTCTCCTTGACTTCTTTTCATGGGTGTGTTGTTTAATTTCCACATATTTGTGAATTTTCCAGTATTCCTTTTGTTACTGATTTCAGTCTCATATCATTGTGGTCAGAATATATGTTGTATGATTTCAATCTTCTTAAATTTATTAAGATTTGTTTTGTGACCTACCATGTGATCTATCCAGAGACTGTTCCATGTGTGCTTGAGAAGAATGTATTTTGTGCTGCTCTTGCATGGAATGTTCTATATATGTCTGTTGGTTCATTTGGTTTAAAATATGGTTCCAGTCAAATATTTCCTTTCCATCTGGAGTTGTCCAGTAGTTGAAATCCCCTATTATTGTCTATTTCTCCCTTCAGATCAATTAGTATACACTTAATATATTTAGGTAGTCTGATTTGGGGTGCATATATATTTATGATTGTTCTATCTTCTTATCAAATTGACCGCTTTATCATTATGCAATAAACTTCTCTGTCTCTTGGTACCGTTTTTGGCTTAGTCTATTTTGTCTGATATAAGTATAGCTACCCTGCTCTCTTTTGGTTTCTATTTGCATGGAATATCTTTTTCCATCCCTTCACTTTGAGCCTATGTATATCCTTAAAACTGAAGTAAGTCTCTGGTAGGCAACATATAGTTAGGTCTTGTTTTTTTTGTTTGTTTTTATAATTAGACATTCATCATCCTTTATTTTTTATTTATGTTTTTAAAGATTTTATTTACTCATTTGCCAGAGGGAGCACAAGAAGGGGGGAGCAGCAGGCAGAGGGAGAAGCAGGCTGCCCACCGAGTGGTGAGCCCGATGCGAGGCTCCATACCAGGACCCTGGAATCATGACCTGAGCTGAAGGCAGACCCCCAACTGACTGAGCCACCCGGGCATCCCTAGGTCTAGTTTTTTTGGGTTTTTTTTAAGATTTTATTTATTTATTTGATAGAGAGCAAGAGCAAGAACACAAGCAGGGGGAGTGGGAGAGGGAGAAGCAGACTTCCCGCTGAGCAGGGAGCCTGATGTGGGGCTTGATCCCAGGACTCTGGGATCATGACCTGAGCTGAAGGCAGACACTTAATGACTGAGCCACCCAGGCGCCCCTGTAGGTCTAGTTTTTTAATCCATCTAGCCACTGTGTCTTTTAACTGGAGGATTCAATCCATTTACATTTAGAGTACTGATAAGTAAGGACTTACTAATGTCATCTTATTGTTTTCTGGCTGTTTTGTAGTTCTCTTATTCCTTTCTTCCTCTCTTGCTGCCTTCCTTTGTGAAATGATTTTCTGTTGTGGTTTGTTTTGATTCCCTTCTCGTCTTTTGTGAATGTACTGTAGGTTTTTGCTTTGTGGTTATTATGAGGCTTACATGAAATATCTTATAGGTAGAGGAGGGTGGGGGGATGGGTTAGCCCAGTGATGGATATTAAGGAGGGCACGTATTGCAATGAGCACCGGGTGTTATACGCAAACAATGAATCATGGAACACTACATCAAAAACTAATGAAGTACTATATGATGACTTAACATAATAAAAAAATCTTATAGGTATATCAGCATATTTTACACTGATAACTTCAATCACATACAAAATCTCTATGCTTTTACTTCCCCCTCACCGTTTTTGATGATATACCCTACTTCTTTTTGTGTTCATTAACAAATTATTATAGCTATTTTTAATATTCATCCTTTAAGTCAAGTGGATAACACTCCATCATAGTATATAGTATTAGAGTATTCTGAATTTGACTATATTCTTACTTTTCCCGGTGTGTGATATATTTTCATGTTACTAATTAGCGTCCTTTCATTTCGGCTTGAAGAACTCATTTCAGCCTTTCTCATAAGGCAAGTCTAGTGGTGATGAATTCCCTCAGCTTTTGCCTGAGAAAATTCTTTACCTTTCCTTCATTTCTGAAGGACAGCTTAGCCACAAAGTATTCCTGTTTGGCAGTTTTTTTGGGGTGGGGGAGTTGTTTTGTTTTCTTTCAGCACTCCTGCTAGATCTCACTCTTCTGGCCTGTAAGGTTTCTGCTGAGAAATCTGCTAATAACTTTATGGGGGTTAACTTGAAAGTTACAGTCCTTTTTTCTCTTGCTGCTTTTAAGTTTCCCTGGTTTTGATTTTTTTAGAGTTTTAGTATAATGTACCTCAAAGAGGATCTCTTTAATTTTGTTTGGTGACTTACGAGCTTCATAAATTTGGATGTCCAAATTTTCCGCCAGGTTTGGGAAGTTCTCAGCCATTATTTCTTTAAATAAGCTTTCTGCTCCTTTCTGCCCCTTCTCCTACTCTTGTCTTTCTGGAATTCCAATAATTCACGAATTGGTTCTCTAGATGGCATTCCATAGAACACCGAGGCTTTCTTCACGCTTTCATTCTTTTTCTTTGTTCTCCTCTGACTGGATAATTTCAAAGTCCCTGTCTTCTAACTCAGAGATTCTTTCTTCTGATTGATGTCCTATTGATGCTATTGTTTTCCTTTTCATTCATTGTATTCTTCATCTCCAGAATTTTTCATTCTTTGATTTTTCTGTTCTACTTTTCATTTTATTCATGTATTGTTTTTCAGATATTGTTGAATTGTCTGTGTTTTCTTACACCTCATGGGAGTTTTCTTAAAACAGTTATTTTGAATTCTTTATTGGGTAAATCATAGGTCTCCATGTCTTTGGGTTCAGTTACAGAAAGACTGTGATCCCTTGGTGAGGTTGTTACTTTGATTTTTCATGTGCCTGGAAATTTTGCATAGCTTTGCTCTTCAAGTAGCAGTCAACTCTTCCAATCTTTACTAACTGCCTTTGGAGTGATAGATACTCTTAGCCCTCCTAGGTTCTGAGGCTATCTCAGACCATATATGGGTACATCGTCCACACTTCTTGCTCCCCCTTGTGGCAACATTTTTAGCTTTGTATGCCTTCTCTGTATCCTGCAATGCACTGGGCAGAGTGCTGTCAGCCTCTCTCATTTTCCCAAATGTGACACTAAAGTTTGTGATCTCTCTTTGGCCTGCAGATTTGAGCCAGCTTTCTGCATGTGTTCACTAGCTAGCTATCAGATTTCTCACAACTGCCATCAGGAGTGTGCACAGCAAGGTGGCCAGAGTGGTAGGGGTGTGACTGAGGCATGTGGAGTGCTGGGGGTTGTCCATGGGCCAGTTGCGGGGAGCCATGGGTGAGACATTCCCAACAGCTTGTGTTTCTTCCAAGAGTTTGAATGCAGTCAGTAGGATCCACATTTCTTCAAGGCCCTCCAAGAGTTCTGTTGCTCTCCCAGCTTTTTTCTGCCTCCCAGTCATGTACCTCACGATTCAGTACTCTGGATGAGTAGAGAAAGGAGACCCGTTGGCAGTGTCCTGCACAGCTGGGAAAGCCAGGTGCATACTCACACATTCTCCCTTTCACCTGTGGGACAAATAATAGGCTGAGGTCTCTCTCAGCCTTAGGCTGTGCTGCCTTGGAGGAAGGGTGATGCAGGTAAAGTCAAGCTCTTTCTCACACCCACTTCAATGTGTCCAGACTTGTATATATTTTTTTTTTTGCTCCGGTGAAACTTCTCCAGAAATCTGGACTTCCACAAAGGCTCTTTTGTCCATAGGTAATTGTCTCAGGTAGTATATTCTAGGGTTCCTGGACCATGGCTGAGAGAGACTGGATTCAGTTCATGGTCCATAGCTGGGACCAAGATCTGTCTACCTATTACCTGACACACAGGTAGGCGACACTCCTCCCAGGTTCTTTGGCATATGATGCTGGATCCTGCACTTCCCTGAAAGGCACTTTTGTCTTGGGTGAATGCCAAATTTTTGTTTTTGGGGGGTGGGAAGAGACAAAAATGAGGGATGTCTTTTGCTACCATGATGCTATTGTCAGAATCTTTTAATTTAAAGTGCACCTGTTCTCTCTAGGGTAACTTTGATTCCTGCAATCATTAAGTCTGGACTTAATCTTAGATTCCAGTTTTGAATGGGTAACTTTTTAAAATTTAAATTCTACTTTTCTTGACTAGTAAGTCCTTAATATGGTTACTGTTCCAAAAGAACCAACAACTAACAGTCATTCTTCTATGTTTGTCCTAAAATGGTCGCTTTCATCAAAAGGCTGGAATGTGTATCTCCACCTAAGGCCAAGTATAGCCTGACCCTCTGTAGGGGCGGTGAGTTGGGAGATGCTCAAAAGACATCGAGTTAAGCAGGTTGAATGAATTAGCTAGATAATGTTGACAACCAACAACATGGGATAATACAGAAGGCTACTGGCACAGTTCTAAATGCAGCCATAGAAATAGCTCCCCTACTCCTTGGTAGAGCACAGTAACAACAGTTCATAAATAGTACCTAAAAATGGAGAGTGTGATGTAGATAAGACTGTCAACAAGTAGCATGGTCTTAGCACACTGGAAAGGGAAAAGCATAAGTCAAGAGTACAAAAGCATCCCAGCCTTTGAAGATGCATTGTGAAGGAAAGCTTTTGGATGAAGAAATAAACCAGGGACCCCAAGTGGGCACAAGCTGAAAACTGGGTGTCAAGAATAAGACACAAAAGATCAGAACCCAAACAGAATTATATATAATGCATTAATTCAGGACTGGATTATAGCTCCTTAAATCTTCAAGGCGCTAACCAGGCCTGGTCATTCTTGTGCGTAGGTGTATATTTACACATGGCAGTAAGGATAAAAATGGCTCTAGCTTGGGGGGGACAGATGCAAGGGCTGGGACCAAGACAGGAGTTGATATAAGAGCAATGTAAATTTCACTGGCTTGACAAGGGAGCCCACTGAACCCTTGTTTAAACACCAGTAGTTTTAATAGAAAATACTGAATCTCTATGTTTAGACAAAGCTTTTGTCCTTCTCTACTAAACACTCAAGGAAAAATGACAAGCCTAGAATTAGCATTTAACACTGAAACAACATGTTTCTAGTAGCATGTTATGAGCCTCCAGATGAAGAAGCACAAGAAGTCTCACCAAACATACACCATATAACCATGACATTTCTGACAGGTAAGGAGACCAAGATTCTATCCTGGGCTAAAAACAACCAACCTAGTAGCTTCCTTTCTTCTGAGTCTATGAAGTAATCTTTATGATTCTCTTCAATATGAAAAGTCAATGGACAGTATACTTTTAGCAGGAAAAAAACACAACATTATTCAAATGGGTAAATTTAAATTCTGCTTTTAAATGGCCAACACCTACACAAAATAAAGTAAAATATAAAATAAACAAAAACAACATTCTTATTTGGGAAAGCACTGTATACGTTGCAGACTAAGAGAAAAGATTTTATATTAAATATTACAAATCTCACCTAAATCCTCATAGTTTTTTTTAATTTCTAAAAATTGTTAGTCATCAAATGAATTATTTCTTCTAAAAGAACACTCCAATATTTTGCATTTCAGAAATTTTAATAGTTTTATTTGGCAAAAGAGAAGCCTAAGAATTTTTTAAAAAACATTTCCAGAGGGAACATCCTTTTACCATAAAATAAATTTGTGTGATTTGGCAGGACAAATTTCAAATGTATATTTTTTGATATATGTGCCAATTTTACAATTAATACAAAAAAGATAAAGTTAGTTGAAATATTTTAAAAATGTAAAAACCAGTCCAGGCAACATAACTATACAATCTTGCTGTAAAAGTACTTATATCAAATTCTGCCCAAAATATGTATGCAATATAGTAAATTTTAGTTCCTCAAGTCATTCTTCACTGCCGGCTGGCTTTGCCATTTTCTGTTGTCTCCATTCTGAAAAACAGAGAGAAAAAATGAGTGGTAAAACAAAACATTCAGTAACTACCGTATTTTTTCTCCAACTTTCACATCAAATTAAACTCTATATATTCATAGGACAAAAGAACATCAGTCCTTTAGAAAATGACTATAGTTAGGGTCCCTCTGGTTACTCTACCTTCGTTGTTTCACAGAGAGAAAACTGAAGCTCAGAGAAATAAAGTCACTTTCCCAAAGTTTCATTTCAAAAGTCACTTTTTTCATGATACCCACTCAAGCTTAAAACTAAGGAAAAAAACCTCTACCATTTAGTCAAAAATTTATTTCCTTTTCCCTTAAAGAAACTCCTTTACCAATACATTTTCAAGAGGATATAAAAGGATATTAAAATAATCATACCTGAGACTTCTTCAATTAAAATCAACATTCCTAATACTGTATTACTTAATAGAAAAGTATTTTCCCCCATTTTTTATAAGATTCAGTATTGTACATTAAGTGTTCCTTGATTTTTCCCTCTATGATGTTTACTGAGCAATGAAATCCTCTAAGGAGTAAATACTTTCAGGGTTACGATCAATATAATCAAGTCTTTTATAAGTACCAAGAATCAAAGCAGTTAATTTTTTCTCTTTATAAGTAACATGTATCAACTCATTATATTAGTAATAAAAAATTGCTGAACCCAACAAACAAGCAGAGTTTATTACTTTAACTTATAATAAAGCAATTAAGAAAACCAATTTCTACAATAAATAATACAGACCCATTTTCCTCTTTAAGATGTTGATATAATTCAGCTCTGTTATTAACAGAGTTCAAACGTCCAGCAAACTCCTGATGTTTTCTAGAATTGGCAGTATTGATTCTATTACTCCACAGGGATAATAAGGACACTGGCCCTGGTGTTACATGTGAAAGAAGAGGAAAAAGGTAGAACAATTCATTACTTCAAATTTTCAAATTTAAAAATTTCACCTTTAATTCTATTGTTCATTTTATATAATTAAAGCAATATCATCTTTCCCTTATTCTAAATGTTTAGGGGTTCCCTAAGACCAGCTACTAGTTTGGTGATTTGCTGGAAGGATTCAAGTACCTAAACATAAAGTTACAGTCTGAGCTAAGAATCACTGCAGCAACAGAATAAGAATACACAGCCGGATCAGTGTAAGAGCAAAAGATACACTAAGCAAAGGACAGAAGAATCCACTTGCAGGCTTTCCATGCTCTCTCCCTACAGTGAGGGTTCACACCAAGTGCATAGTCCTTCCAGCAGCAAAAATGCAGCCATGTGTGTACAAAATTTCTGCCGGGAAAGCCAGCATTAAGACTCAGAATCCTGGGTTTTTATTAAGAGCTGGACCCAAAAGCATTCTCTACCAAACTACAATTACCAAAAGTCCAGACTCTCAGGTGGAAGGCAAGTGTTCAGTTCAGATGTAAAACAAAATAACTTCATCATTTAGGGAATGTTTTAAAAGCCAAGTTTCCGGATGCCAACCAAGGGCCAACCTTGTAAGCAGGCTTTTATCTTAATGATAACAGTTTCAAGCTTGCTATGTTCTCTCTTCCCTGCACAACGTGAAAAAAAGGCAAAGCACTAGCATAGCCAAAACAATTTTGAAAAGTAGAAAAAAGAAGACTCACTACCTGATTTTAAGACTCTGCTTATAGTGATCATGACAGTATTGTATTGGCAAAAGGGCAGACACATGGACCAAAGGAACAGAAAAGAAAACCCAGAAATAGATTCCCACATATAAAATCAACTGATATCTGATAAAGGTACAAAGGCAATTCAGTGAAGAAAAAATAGTCTTTTCAACAAATGCTGCTGGAACAATTGGGACATTACATAAAAAAAAAAACACTGACTCATATCTTACACCATATGGAAAAAATTAAAAAACAAACTCAAAATGGATCATGGCCTAAATGTAAAATCTAAGTATAAAAATATGTAGGAATAAACTTCTTTGACTTTGGGTAATGCAAAGATTTCTTATAGATAACACCAAAAGCATAACCATAAAAAAATTTTTGATATACTGGACTTAATCAAAATTAGAAATTCCAGCTCTGCAAAACTCACTGTTAGGAGAAAGACAAACCAGACTGGAAGAAAATATTTGCAAATCACATATCCAACAAAGCATGGTTTCCAGAAAAAATAAAAGAATTCTCAAAATCCAACAAAAAACTCTCGGACAACCCAATTTAAATATAACAATATCTGAATGAGCCCTTTATTAAAGAAATATATACAGATGGAAATCAAGCAAATGAAAAGAGGCTCACCAACATCAGTCATGAGGGAAACAGAAATGAAAACCACCATGAAATACCACTACATACCTATCAGAGGAGAAAAAAAAGAAATCCAACAAGTGCTCTCGAGGATGCAGAACCACCAGAACTCTCATTAATTGCTGGTGGGAATGCACAATGATACACCCAGTTTGGAAAAATGAGTTGGCAGATACTAATAAAGCTAGTTATATACAATGGGTTCAAAAAAAAACCACTGACAAACACACAATACAGATGAATCTCAAATGCATTATGCTATATCAAATAAGCCAACCTCAACAGGCAGCATACTTTATGATTTCATTTATATGGCATTCTGAAAAAGGCACAATTATAGGAAGAGCAATATATCAATGGTTATGCGGGACTGGAGGTAAGGAGAGTATAAGATGATTACAAAGGGGCAGTCCCAGAGAATCTTCTGGGTGGTGGAACTGTTTAACTCACAGAATTGCACACCAAAACGAGTTAAAATTACTGCATATACATTTTCCAAAACTAAATTAACAAGTCTTTTCTTTTTCTTATTATAAAACTAATACATGTTCATTAGATAAAATTTAGAAAACAACACATAAAGGAAGAAATAAAATCATCCATAATACCCCTGGCTCTAACAACTATAAATATTCTAGTCTTTCTTCAGTGCCAAGAAAATTACATTTTGGTTTTTCTGTTACTGCATCATACAAAGACAGCTAAAGAGATTTTCACCAAATCTAGATGGCCTGTTTGGAATAGCCCAACCTTATATGCAGAGTTTATGTCAGGCACAAAATTTACTTTGGAGAGTCTTGGGAAGTCATTTTCCAAAACAGATGAAACTGAAGTATATAATAAAGGCCCATATAAGTTGTTGATCAGAAGAGACATGTGACTTAGGTTGTAAAATAGAATGGAAGAAAAAACAAATTTCAAGTACCAGTCTTGAAAGGAAAGTTACGAGGGTTAAAGACAGCGATTTGCAATCAAGCTGCTTCTCATACTGGCCACTCTATTTAGTGCTTCCAGTGTGTGAAGCATCAGGGATCTATCTAAAGTGACAAAAAAATAAAGTGACAAGCAGGTGTATGTGTGTATACAAACTTTTTAAAAATAAAATGGAGATCATGGTATATATGGTTTTGTAGCCTGCTTTTTTTTCTTTACCTTATATATTCATTCATTCACTCATTCAACAAGTAATAGTTAAACTTCTACTATGGACCAGGAAATTGAGTGGTAGTGATGTAACAGTAAATTTATTTTATTATTTTTTCTTGTTATTTTTTTAAAGATTTTATTTATTTGTTTGTCAGAGAGAGAGACAGAGGGAGCACAAGCACTGGGAGTGACAGGCAGAGGGAGAAGCAGGCTCCCCACTGAGCAGGGAGCCAATGAGGGACTTGATCCCAGGACGCTGGGATCATGACCTGAGCTGAAGGCAGACGCTTAACAGACTGAGCCACCCAGGTGTCCTGAACAGTAAATTTTAAAAAGGCCCAGCATTTTGGGCAGCCGGCTGGCTCAGTTGGTAGAGAATGAGACTCTGAGTCTCCAGGCCGTGAGTTCAAGCCCCACATCGGGCATGAAGCCTACTTAAAAAATAAAAAGCCCAATCTTTTAAAATGTTTCAGATTAGTAGCAGAGGCAAGATGTCAATAAGCAATGTCAACGCAGGACTCTATGTGTTACCCCAGTGTAATCCTGGGGGGCAATGGAAGCACCTAACTTAATTATGAATGGAGATCAGGTAAGTCCTTCCTGAAAAAAGACTGCTTAAGTTGAAATCTGAATGATACCCATTAGCAAGAGGGAACAGTAATCATTATCCTTGGGCTATATAAATTCCAACCTATGGACACACAGTTATTTAGTTATTTTCTTACTAATAGGATTTTGGTTGCTTGTAACTCTACCACTAATAAATCATTTTTAGAGTTCTATTTTCCAAGCAACATCGAAGCATTGTTTAGATTAAACCTAAATTTCTCATCCTAATCAATTGGCCTATTTTGGCCTGTGAGAAATAGAATAATGTATCAGATATTTATTTATTTTCCAGGCACTCTGGCAAATGCCTGAAAGGCAAATATGACAAGATCATCCTTATCTCTGACTTCAAAGAAATTAGTGAATGGAGAATATTTACATGTATCACATTATATATACGCTACAGGAAAAGTATATAAAAAACAAACAAGGCTTCTCCCTAGGATGAGCTGCAAAAATCATAATATGGCCAGCCCCCAGGTCTTATTGCCTTAGGGAGGCATAGTGACAAGAAAACAGACAGTCCTTTGTTACACCATTTGCCATTTATCCTAAAAGGACTAAATCTAATTTATCTTCAAGACAACTAAAGCCTACAATTTCAGGAACTCCCAAACCCAATTCATATTTCTGATACCCAGAATTCCTTCAAGAAGAAATTAAGCATTTCAGTCTATAAATAAGAGATAAAATGAAATTAAAACATTGTGGCTTTTTTTTTTTTTACAATGAAAAGGTATTACTTATAATACCTTACTGAAACTCATCCACACCACATTTAGATGGGTAATATTAGATCTTTCCCTAAGTAGGAGTTTAAGGAAAAGAGTTTGTGTTCAATAAACCTAGCATACCTAGTATAAAGTCAGACACATAAATGAATTCCAGTTTACATAATTAAAATTTCTTAAAACATAGACTTTATAATAAAAATGCTTATTTCCAAAGGCTTCATTAATGAAGGTATGACACTTTTTTTTTATTATGTTATGTTAATCACCATACATCATTAGTTTTTGATGTAGTGTTCCATGCTTCATTGTTTGCGTATAACACCCAGTGCTCCATTCAATACGTGCCCTCCTTAATACCCGTGTCACCAGGCTAACCCATCCCCCCACCCTCTCCCCTCTAGAACCCTCAGTTTGTTTCTCGGAGTCCATAGTCTCTCATGGTTCGTCTCCCCCTCCGATTTTCCCCCCTTCATTTTTCCCTTCCTTCTATCTTCTTTCTTTTTTTTTTAACATATTGACACTACTTTTCCTTTAATGCCAACAAATATATTTTCTGCCTGTATTTTCCAAGGCTATAAAGAGGATCTCCCAAACAACATCTAAGAATAGTTAGTAGCTCTTCCTCACATATGCAACAATATTAAATGACACTGCAGAAAACAAAACTAAATTGGAAAACTTTTTACAAACACAGTTACCACCACAGTTCTTACCCTACCTTTTGATTTTTCTACTGGTGGAGTTTCATCCATCTCAACAAGGGGCTTTTTGTTTGGAGGTTCTGGGGAATCAGGTGAATCTTTTATAATCTCAGCTTCAGCCAACTCTTCTTTTCCACGTTCTAAGATTCCTTTTAATCTTTTAAAGGGACAAACAATAAAATTTAAAGTTTAAATTTTTAAAAATCTAACTGGTTCAATAATTAAACTAGACTCTACAAATTGGTTTTAATAAAAGATAGCTGCTCTCACAGAGGAAACCTAGAAACTAATCAAAAGATAAACCTCAACCTAAAATCAGGTAAGAGAACTTAATGAATTAAACACAAGTTTCTCTTTTCCTTCATCATAATAATATGAGTAATTCAGTAATACTTACTGTAAAGTAAGAAAAAATGGGAGGAAAATTTAAGAAGTTAAATTTAAAAATGTCAGAAATGTGATCTTCGGAAGAAATGTCACAATTTTAATTTTTACAAATATGGACAAAATACTTCAAATTACAAATAAGATTAAGAAATCTACTACCATTTGTGTCCTGGTTTATACGCTGTGGAAATGTATTTACATTCCACAAATTAAGAACTAAACTCCAAGCTCATTTTGAGTTTTAACAGAGAACAGAAACACCTCAAAATAAAGATCAGTGGTGTCTGAACGAGAATACCTTTTCCCCCCATTCTTAAAATGAGCTAATTCTGCTTCAGAAGTTCAGTAGTCCAAAGAAAGAAATGAACTTCTATGGTCAAAGAGAATAAAATGTTCTACTTATTTTTGGATGAAATGATATGATTTCTAAATTATTTTCAAAATACTCCCATCTTCCACATTTTGCTATAATCAATAACTTACATGCCTATCTCTACCACAACACTGTCCCTTCTCCCAGGGCAAGAATCTTACACCAAATGCTTGACACATCCAAGGCATTCAGTATTTACTGAACAAAGAAATAAAACCATGTCTTTGATATTCATAACAGATAAAGCAAAGACTGATACCAAACATGGTATATTATGACTTTCAGAAGTTCATTAGGAAAAAATTAAACACTACCTTTGCCCCAACAGTAAAAAAAAATTACAACTCTTTTTTTTTTGAGAGAGAGCGAGCGCACATTTGAGTGCGCACGCGCACAGGGGTAGCATGATAAGGGCGGAGGGAGAGGGAGAGAATCTTAAGCAGTCTCCCTGCCCTGCGAGGGCCCAACTTGGGGCTCCATCTCACAACCCTGAGATCATGACCTGAGCAAAAACCAAGTCAGATGCTTAACCAGCTGAGCCACCCAGGTGTCCCTACAACTCTTAACCCCAACAAGACATCTTAGATTTTAAAAATGATAAAATCACAGTTATAAAATGAAATAAACACAAATTAAATGAATGTATGAATGTGCTTTATGCAGCATGTGATATGCCAAAAGACACCATGGTACTATATTATCAACAGGTCACCTCTCTGAATCTTGCCAAGATTTCTCCTGTTCATAATCTTTCACTGCTTTCTCTGATTTGTCCTCTTTGTCCTCCCTCTTTCTTCCTCGTTTCTTTCGTTCTTCTTCTTCTGGGGGTTTGCTCCTACACGCCATCAGACATTCCAAAACTCTCTGATGTTTCTCCGAGTTGTTGATATGAGCTCTAACAAGGGTTTCTAATTCATTCCACATGATACGGTATTGTTCATCTCTGAAGTAAAGATTTAAAATAAGGTTCTTAGAAATACTCTTTAAATAATAACTGAAGTGTCACTTGCTACTGGTAAAATAAAGTAAAAAGGAATCATTAAACATGGACTTTTTCTTCCGAGACAGTTCATGGTGTAATCCTAAGTTATAATATCCAATTCTGCTATTCTGTATTTTATATCGTCTCAATCATATCTATGTGTATATATGTGTGTATATATATATACCTCCAACCATATAATTTACATATGAAATAAGTTAGCTTAAAAAACAGTATTATCAAGTGATGTGATATATAGAGAAAGTAAGAAAAAAACTACCTCTTAGGGCCTTTTCCTCTTGTACCAACTGTGGAAATAGGCAGAGGATCATTTTTCCTTTCCATATCAACTAAGTTGTATATTGTTTTTTGACAGTTTAACACATCTTCTTCTGTCAAAGATTCTTTCACAATAACACTGGCTAATGGAACTACCTGTTAGAATTTTTTTAAGAAATAAAAAGAAAATCTGTCTTGAAAATCAAGTTATCAAAGCATCTAGGGAGAACATCAATTGATTTTAAACATCACCATGGTGACCTATAATCATCATTTCAATTTTCTATTAGTAATTCTTTATCTGTAGAAAACTCATGTATTTGATTCTTTGCTCAAGGAATGGTATCTGTAAAGAACATGTAACTAATCTAGAAGAAAGGTTGAAAACTATTTAATACTTACCGCTTGCATGTTAAAAATGGTGGTTTGTGAAATAATCATAGGCCAGTAACGGGTGTGTTTTTCTAACTGATCTTTTGCTCGTTCCAAGGGGATCTCAAGACTTCCATCGATTTTATATCTGGGGTCTAGAAAAGGAGTTAATCTGTTTTCCCTCATAAATTCACCAAAATCCTAATGATAACCAAATAAAATAAAATTAGAAACTATTTTCTAATGTTTCAGTATGGATTACATGTAATAGTCTGTTTCCCTGATGTCTTCTGTCCTGTGATATGCAACTAAGTATTTTCTCTAACAGTCCCCTTACTAATTTTTTCCCTTCTTTTTGAACATGAAGCCTATCAGCCTTTGTTACAGTGGAGATGAAGAAAGCCTCAAACATAAATGCATTCATGGTTCTTTCTACTTTTTAAAAACCAAGGAACACTCATTTTTCTTCACTTCTATAATTTAACTCTTTTATACCATACACAGATAAAAGAAGGGATTAATCATATTAGAATACCAATGCTTACCTTGACATAACATCAAAATGTTAATAACGGTTATCTTTAAATGATGAATAACAGGTAATTTATAGTCTTTGTTTTTGATTTAAAAAAAGGTATCTAATTCCCTAAATTTTCTACAAATATTAGTTTTCTCCTTATTAAAAAAAGACAAAAAAATAATAAAGGAAAACCTAATCAAAAATAATTACCTGCAGTATGTAACATTTTCGTGATTTACAAAGTACAGTCCTATACAGTAATCACATTTAAT
The DNA here is from genome assembly GCF_054177405.1 of Leptonychotes weddellii. Classification (NCBI taxonomy): domain Eukaryota; kingdom Metazoa; phylum Chordata; class Mammalia; order Carnivora; family Phocidae; genus Leptonychotes; species Leptonychotes weddellii. The sequence goes on from NC_138373.1 coordinate 87,777,891, forward strand.
TTTCACAACTACCTCAAAGTAAACAACCATGAAGTACTGAATGTAAAAGAGGGGAGGGGGACTGAAAAATTAAAATCAGAACAGAATTTCTACCCAAAATAGACACAACTTCCTCGCATATGCCTTTAAATAACAAAAATTTAGTATTATTTCAAAATAGCAGCAACCAAATATTGAAATGTTTTTATTTGCCATTAAGTTACCAGAAAATAAACTTCCACCTGAAATACTAGTTCAAACCAATTTCCATTCTTTCCTACAATTCCAGGTGTCATTGCTATCCATACACTGAATACATAAGGAAGACTATATAGTGATAAGTAGCTCTTCTAAGTATTATAGAAAAGTCACCTAATCAAAATAAGAATATAATATCATCAACTTCTCCAAACCCCATTTTGTCACAGATCTTAGCAATGTAATAGGCATTCAATAACTACTTGCTGAATGGTGACAGAGTCAAAACATAAAATTTATAAATATTAGAATCTTACTGTGATCCGGTAGTCTGTAACTCTGCCTCCACATCCTTCACTAATTGAAGGTGGATCTTCTAGAATGGATCGAGAACTGCTAAGGACATGCAAAAAAATCTCTCCTCCATGGCTACTAAGCATATGACTAATGACTTTGGAACCTGACTTTCGTGGTTGTTCCAATAAAACAGAACGACCTGTCAAAAGCAAGATTATTCTATCAGTGATGAAGTTCAATTTAAATTCTTATTTTTTCCCTTAAAATTTATGTCTAGATTTTTCATTTCATTAAACCTCATATTTTAAGTAGCATTGGCCAACTCAGTATATCTGCATTTCAAGTCCTAGAAGTCTGAATTCTAGCCTTAGCTTTCTCTTGGTCACTCCAAGCGTACACAGTTATACAGTTTTCCAAAATAAGTACAGTGGTCTCTGGTATATAATAATGTTTGGTTACATTCTTCATACAAGTACATAAAATTTTTCCCCTGGACATCAAGAAGAAAAGTGAGACAACTGCTGGGTAACTCTCCAATTATCAAAGCTACACAATATTGGGGGAGAAAGCAAAGTCTCCATTCACTTCCACAATACCTTCTATATATCAGCATGGTTATCATAACTACTTTCTATTTCACATGACTGAAGGTTATTTAATCTGGACTTTATACAGTCTGATTATCAAATTTTGTTTAATTTTGACCCATCACATCAGTGGTTTCAAAACTAGTTGATCACAAGAATAACTGGAGAAGCAATTAAGAATTTAAATCTAGTAAATGAACTCTAATAATTTTTTTTAAATTTTCACACAAGGAAACCATGGATTTGAAGTCCTATGTGTTAAGAATCATATGGTATAATGTTGAAAATATAATATTTATTTATGATTAAGGTAAACTGTGCAAAAAAGAAGTCCATATATACTTAGCAATTTAAAATTCAAGACTAAAATAGTCTGTATTATTTTGCCAAAAAAATCAACTTAGACTCTAACAACCAAATTTTTAAATTAAAAATACTTATATATTAAATAACACTTTTTTTTTTAAATAACACTTTTTTTAGATACAACAATCCGAAAGGCATAAAATCATCTTATTTTTAAACATCAGTAAAACTGCTAAAAGAGTACTTACGATTACATAACTTTAGAAGAGTTTTGGGAGATAAAATATGTTTAGACTATCTTAAAGAAAAGAGCTTTTTAGAGTTCAGATTTTCAAATTTCTTACTAATAATTTCACTTGTAATATTCTCAGACAAAACAACTAAATGTTGAAAATTACCATTTAGAAGAAAATTAGTAAGGCAGGAGGAAGGTCTACTATTTACGTCTACAGGTGAAATTCGGTAAGCGCCAGTGCAATAGTGTAATTCTGAAATGGAAGAAAACACTGATTTGAAAGAATATAAAGGAATATTTCCACAATTAAAAGAGAAAAAAAAAATGTTCACTGAGCCCCTAAAACAATGAAAAACAAAAATTCAAAAAGAAACTAATGATCCCTATATATAAATATATATTTTAAGAACCTTTCATTTATTCTTTTCTCTTTCAGTTTCTTTAAAATACCTACCAATGTTATTTGTCCTGGGTGTGCACCACTTTAACGTTATCGTTTCTTTAAATGAACCTTCTCTACTGCTGCCACCTATGTGGGTATCACCTTTAAGAATAAGCCAGAAAAACATTACGAAATAGGTCATAAACTTCAAACTGTTAACCCAAGGCTTCCAAAACATTACTAAATAGGTCACAAGCTTCAAACTGTTAACCCAAGACTTCCAAAACTCTAGAAAATACCTCTGGGAGAACATCATTTTTATACAGTCTCCTAGAAAAATACCAAATGGAATTTGGATATTAGCTCTGATTAAAATAAATATTCAATTATCTCCAAATTTCTCATTAATTAATCTTATCATTTCAGTCACTGCACTGAAAGTCGATAGCAAAAAATTTAAAAATCTACATCTGCTCCCCTCTGACACCATTAAATGATAAGATAACATGGTTAAATACTGAAAGATGGCTTCAGGAATCTAAAACACAACTGATCTTACTGAATCCTAATGAATTTATGAGAAGAAACATAAAATGAGGGGTCTAGAAAGTAAAAATATAAAAGGATGTAACAGTGAGCATGTTTTGCCTTAATGAAGTCTACAGTAAAATGGAGTGAACAGATGTTAATAAGATAATAATGAACAAACACAAACTATAAAGTTGACAAAGCTTTGAAGAAGATGTATACAGTACCATGAGCATCTATATAAAGAGATCTGACCTAATCTAAGACATTAGGGGAAGGTTTCTTTGAGAAGTGAAAACTAGTTTCAGTCTAAAAGGATAAGTAGAAATTAACAAAGAGGGCGCCTGGGTGGCTCAGTTGGTTAAGCGACTGCCTTCGGCTCAGGTCATGATCCCGGAGTCCCGGGATCGAGTCCCACATCGGGCTCCCTGCTCAGCGGGGAGTCTGCTTCTCCCTCTAACCCTTCCCCCTCTTGCGCTCTCTCTCTCACTCTCTCTCTCTCTAATAAATAAATTAAAAAAAAAAAATCTTTAAAAAAAAAAAAGAAATTAACAAAGAAATGAAGGAAATTGAAGGAAATGAAGAGTATTTGAGCAAGAAAGAAGAACAGCAGATACCAAGATACTGTGATAGGAAGGAGAATGAAGAGTTTCAGGTCTGCATGGTTGAAATAGAGAAGTACGTTGTGAGAAGAGAATGGAAAGGAGGACGGACCAGGCAATGCAGGGCCTGGTAAGACATTTAAACAGTTGGGTCTTTATCCTAAGGATAACAGAAAAGCAATAAAAGATTGTAAGCTGAGGAGAACAGGGTCAGGATTAGCATTCTGAAAGCTATTCTAGCTAGCAGGTCAAGAGTAAACAGACCATTTAGGGGGTTACTATGGGATACTAGGTAAGAAAATAATAGGCTGGTAGTAGAGATGCAGTTATATGAATGTATTTTAGAGATACTTAGTAGATAAAATCAAGAAAATGTGATGATGGACTAGACATGAACAATGTCAGATGTCTCAACAATGACTGAGGTTTCTGCCTTAAACAGCTGAGCAGACAGTAGGGTCATTCACTGAGAGAGGGAACATTAGAAGACCAAGGGGCACCTAGCTGGCTCAGTAGGTTAAGCATCTGCCTGTGGTTCAGGTCATGATCTCAGGTCCTGGGATTGAGCTCAGCAGGGAGTCTGCTTCTCCCTCTCCCTCAGGGCTTCCCCCCCACTCATGCTCTCTCACTCACTCTCTCTTAAGTAAATAAATAAATTTTAAGAAAGAAAGAGAAAAAAAAAAAAGACCACAATGACCACTTCAAGGGGCAGAGCTCCTTAGTTGTTTGGGGAATGTTGAGTTTTAGGTGCCTGAGAGACATCTAATAGATAAAATTAGGCAGTAGAGCTCAGGTAAGGTATGTGGGCTAAAGTGTAAGCTTAGTCATCAAAATCCAGCTCTAATGTCATCTCTGGAAAGCTTGCCTAACTCATGGAGGCATAATCACATGCAATCGCTGTGTTCCCACAGCACCCTGTTCCTACTGCCACTCTAGCATTTTTACACATGGTGTCCATGTGTCACATATACAACAGGTCAGTCAATAACTATCTCAGAGAATTATTTTGTGTTACAAAGAACACTCTTAACATTTTTTGTTTTAAAAATATATATTTCAAAAGCTGATAATACCTCACAGATTTTTAATAATTTCTACATACTATATTTTTAAAAACAAGTTCTTTACATTCCTTTGTTAAATATTAATATATCCATTTATCTTAATAGTTTTTCTCGTGTTAGAAATCTGTATTAGGTTAATTTCAAGATTTCTTATACATGTAACAAATGTTATGACTAGTTGAAATAGTATTAACTTCAGAAAAGATGCATACAACATGATCAAAGTCAACCATTTAATTCTCTGATAGCATCGACTTACATAGAAAACATTCTAAAGGATTTAACCAAATGTCAAAACTTAAAGGCAATGTCACTGAATTTTAGGAATGGATGGAATATTACAGTTCATCTAATCAGCATCTTTAATTCAGTGAAGTGTGCAAACTCAAGTCTAGAAACATGGGTCTTGTTAGCTGGTGGCAAAGATTTAGCTAAAACTTTTACCTATTATCTCCAGAGTCTTCTCCTCCAAACCATGCTGATACAGTTACAGAAATTATGATTTTGGTGATGAGACCTACTGACTCAAATAATTTTTAGAGGCAAGAAAACGAATTTAAATTTCAAAACAACCGGTTTTTATGCAGGCAAGCTGGGAGTCTATCACTTTTTCAAGTCAGTTCTTGTTTTTTTGCTTTCCCAAAGTAGTTTGCTTGCAAAAGAGAAACTATGACATGACCATCATGGCGATCTTTCTCAGTATTTGTTCCAGTAGCCTAGTTTTCCCAGAGGAAAATTCTACAGAACATTAGTTCCGTGGTCATTAATAGATAATACTGTGGAACAAGTTTGGAAAAAAATGAACTACTGTCCATCAGGTTTGTTTACTGACAAACTTCTCAAAGTTGTTAATATGCTTTCATATATTAGATCTTACAAAATATTAGTTTCCAACATCTCTTACCACTTTTCAGGAAATCCACATGTGCATCTTTGTGATGAAGCAGCTCCACATCATAATTGGCAGATGTATTAGCATGTTGTTCTTCCTTAAAGCAAAATTTAAAATAACTTGGTTTTATTTTCAAAATAATTAAGTTATTAATTATTCGTTTTGCTTTTGCTTAAAGTGAGGTAAAATATACCCAACAAAAATTAGCTATAATGGGACAGTTTGCTCAGTAATTAATCTATTTAAAGATGCAATCGTTTTCCAAGGCAATATGAACTCTATTTAAAAACTACTAGCTATATGTAAATAATAAAGTATTTAATGATTTTTCTTACATTACATTAGAATTAACATAAATGACTCTTCCAGAACTTTAGATTTTTTACTCCAAATGCAGTCTTGCCAAAACATTTTATACATATTATGTAATTGAAATAGTTTATACAAATTAAAAGTGAAATAGTTGTTTAAAGGAGGAAATAGCATCTTTAAATACCTATAGGAAATTAGCAAACACCAGTTATATAAAATAGAAAATACAGACTAAGAAACAAGTTTAGTAACTTGTTTTCACTAATTATTAAATAAGAACTTCGATATTATCTATTTACAAGAAAAAGACAAAGACTGAAGAGTCACACCAGTCGCACACAAATATGGTCAAATTTAAAAAGCAAGGTATCTGTCACCCTCAGAGTATTTTTCTTCTAGTTCATGAAATTACATATATTAAAATATATTATGCTAATTTACTTGATAATTGCTTCTGCATCCAAACCATTCTATTAGATAAGGCTACAATTTCTATTAAAGAGCCAGCCATTGGCATAGGAGGAAATTAATAATGAACAGATCATATTTCTCATGAAATTTAGTGTTCATCATGTGGTGGCAAAACAATGAAACTGGATTTAAAGCCAATTTGAATTTTTAGATATGGTGACTACTTCATATTTGCAAACATAACCAATAAAATTAAATTCAACTCCACTCAGTAAAAATTAACATGAAGCTTATTATGGGCCAGGCATTGTGCTGGTCCTAGGCAACTAAATGATAAAATAATGGAAATGAACAGATACCAACAGATTCCTAAGGAAATCCATTAGTAAAATCATATGACTTATATCTTCGGTTTTTCAGCTAGAATATAATAAACTTTTTAAAACTATGAGCTAGGTTTACCTGTCAGACCTATTTGTTACAAACACCTTCATACTAGATGAGAAAGAACAAAAATATAGGAAATAAAAAATCCACTAGGATGCAAAGTAAAATCTACTAACATAATTGTCAGGAAAAGAATCACAGAAAAAGTAATCATTTAAGATATAGATTATATTTTGATGAAAATAATGAGAACATAGGAAAAAACAAAAAAGCTGATATACAGTGCTTTTACTAAAAAGAAAAATACAGAATTTTGTTCTGTGATCCTTTCTTGTTGCTTTTCACTATGTACTGACCTGGTCAAAGACACTGAATGTGGGCTAGCAAAACAGAAAATATGATATGGGGAAAAAAAGTTAAGGTTCAATTAAAATAAATAATACATGTCAAACAAATATTTAAAAAGCAAAGCAGAGCTTTCAAAATAGCAAGAAAAAGAGCTGCCTACCTTCATTGGAATATTTGTAATAGTAGTTGAAGCCAAGTCAAAATGTTGCTGTACTAAAATATTTAATTTGGTAGCAAGATGCCGTCCTGCACGAACACTATGAACTTCACTGGTTAAAACAGGAGATAACTACAAAAAAGTATTAAAAAAACCCATAAAACATTAACATAGTGTGACCTAGTGCCAAAATGTTTATAGATTGAAATAAAATGTTTTTACTTTTTAGAATTTAGAAAAAATAAAAAAGCCCATAAATTAACTATGATCGTTATTTTAGCAAAAAATTTTCATACACTCATTCACTCAACAGATACATTTTAAGAACTTACTATATTATGTGCCAGAAACTATGTGAGCTATTAGAAGATACAGCAATAAATAGGCAAAGTCTTTGTCCTCTTGAAACTCAAGAGTGGAATAGTCTTTAAATATTTAATTTATAATTTTTACTCCTATTTATCTATATGCAAAATGGATCTGAAATGGCCCAGAGAAATACTGTAGAAAAATTATTAATTTTGTGGAGAGGAAAAACTCCCGTAGATAAAACTACTTATAATAAGAATGTGGAAATTGCCACAAACATCATATTGCGTCACCAATAAATGTGATTAGGCAGCCAAAAGTTACTTACAACAAGATAACATAAACCTTCACTCAGTCCAGGGTATAATATTTGGTTTAAATAAATTTTTAGTTATCACAAAATAAAGCCAACATGCAGCCACATTATCAAAAGAGGCAGAAAAAAGTTAACCAAAAAAGGGCTTACACTGGAAACCACTTAAAAACAATGACAGAGCTAATGACCTAAAAACACCACTTAACTATAAAACACTCAGACTAAGGTAATACTTCACATGTTTATATGAACTAAGGCTAAATGAAAAAACCAGAACATAAGAACATACACATTTAATATAATTATATAAATACATACATCTATATTTTTAAACACACCACTAATGAAGAATATTGTTATGCAAATCCATTTAAAAGTCAACAGACTCATCTTTTCCTTTAAAACTATCCGAATTTATTTTTTTATTTTTTATTTTTTTAAAGATTTTATTTATTTATATGACAGAGAGAGAGAGTACAAGCAGGGGGAGCGGCAAGAGGGAGAGGGAGAAGCAGGCTTCCCGCGGAGCAGGGAGCCCGATGCGGGGCTCAATCCCAGGACCCTGGGATCATGACCTGAGCTGAACGCAGACGCTTATCGACTGAGCCACCAGGCGCCCCTCGAATTTATTTAAAAAGTAAAACCAAGATTAGAAATTAGTTTTAGGCTTTTATCCTCTGGGTAGGTAAAATTAATTTGTTATTGGAGTCTAAATTTTTGTTAAAAAGTGTATTGTCTTTCTAATGATGAAAAAAAGATTTTTATACAATAAAAAGTCATTAAAGCAACTGAAATCCATTACAGTAATTGAAATTTTAGGAACAATACAGACTATGTATGGTTTTGCAACACATTTAATTAAACTTCAACAGGCAAGCAAAACAGAAAACATTTTAACATCTACAATTATAACATAAAGAATCAACCTAGGTGTTTTGCCAGAGAGATTGCTTTGAAAACTCTAAACATCTTCTTGGCAGAAAATGTTGGCAATGTGATCATTTTTATGCTAACCCTTCTTAGCGCATATTATTAATAAATAACAGTGATCTTTCCTTCCATTACTTCTGCACTTACCTCCTTTTTAGGACGATCAGATACAAGGCTGTCTTCACCAACTGCGTAAGTATGGATCAAGACCAGCTCACACTTCTGAATCTGCATGAGACTTAAAGAGAAACTTTTTACTTAGAATATAGGAATACATTGTATTTAAAGAATCCAGGTAGGTAGGGCGCCTGGGTGGCTCAGTCGTTAAGCGTCTGCCTTCGGCTCAGGTCATGATCCCAGGGTCCTGGGATCGAGTCCCACATCAGGCTCCCTGCTCAGCGGGAAGCCTGCTTCTCCCTCTCCCACTCCCC
>NC_138373.1:87787061-87878694 GCF_054177405.1 Leptonychotes weddellii
CCCCTGCTTGTGTTCCTGTTCTCACTGTCTCTCTCTGTCATATAAATAAATAAAATCTTTAAAAAAAAAAAAAGAATCCAGGTAGGTAAACTATTAAAAGTTTAATATACCAAAACAGTGTATCTCTATAATCAGATATTACTGTTAACACAAAAGCTAAATATTTAGAAAAACTGTATAACTGCTGTACTAGTATGAACATTTAATGAATATATGAATTTAGTTCAAATGCAAAAATGATACTTTTTTGTGTGTTTGAAAAATAAAGGAAAATCTTATAATCGGGAATAATTTTCAACAGATATCTGCCACAGAGACAATGAATATATTGTATATTGGTTTCCCTTTTACTAATGATTTTTTATTTTTATTTATTTTTTTTATTCTGAGTGCTTTATTTGTTCCCCAAACTAATCACCTCTGTGGAGATAAACAAAAGATCACCCACATGAGAACTGGAATCATTTCTTACTTAATGATTTTTAAGGACAAAATCAGGTAATAATTGAAAATAATCCTACTCATTAACAATACTAGTACTCCACTTAAAAAAATTAGTAAGAGCTCAATCTAATATAAACTCCACATTGCAACTGTCCTAACCTTGTCTTTAATAGCTTTATTTATTTATTTTTGAGTGGATGGGGGTGGGGGAAGGAGCAGAGGGAGAAAGAGAACCCCGAACCCTAAGCAGGCTCCATGCTCAGAGCCAAGACCAACACAGGGCTTGATCTCACGACCCTGAGATCATGACCCGAGCCAAAATCAAGAATCGGACACTCAACAAACTGAGCCACCCAGGCGCCCCAGCTTTATTCTTCCAAAAAAAATTCATACAATGCAATTGTTATGTTTTGATTTGATACATATTAAATAATGCTACAAATAATGTGTTCATTTTACAAATTTGTAACACAAAGTATGAGAGCAAGCCATCAAAACAAATATGTTTTATAAACGTATAGTATTATTTTATCCTTCTGATCACCTTTCCTGTCAAAAAAAAGTAAAATTTTAAAGTGAAAGAGAAAATGGAAAAGTTTTCTGATCAAACATACAGTTTTTGGCTACTCTGTAGAACCAGTGGAAAATTCAAGGGAATGCCACCCATTACTATTATAATTATTGGAATAATTATCATGAAATACATGACTATAAAATGGAATATTTATTTCACTTATGATTATACTCACTGATCTGAATTTGCAGCAAGCTTGTTATGCTCATGAATTGTTTCCTGGACACAGTCCTCAAGCATACGCACATGACTATCACTACGGCATAAAGAACAAACTTGAATAAACAGTAAAAAAAACTAAATACACTATTCAGCTGTAGTATCTTTTTATAGGCACTTAAAATTACTTCAGTAAGGACTGTCTTTAGCATGTTCACTCACAATACCAAAGAATCAGCTGAAAAACTAAATGAGAAAAAAGTCAAATTAACCTATATGATGACAATCTAAACAGCTTTCACTGAAATGAGTCTTTATTTTAGAACTGGATAAATATGGCTTCAGTATTAGAAAGGCTACTTGAGATATGCTTAAATGCTAAGATGCTGTCCCTGTTTTTTAAAATAAAAATTGTAATAAGACATTAAAATTCCCTCAGTGAAAGAATTACTGTGATTAACGTCTCACCTTTTTGCATTAGTAATGCAAATTATTCGTCCTCTATTACCAACACGTTCTGCATTTTCCATTAGTAGAGTACGAGCCTCATGTTGGTATTCTGTAATTTTACACAGGGTTTCCACTGCTGCAACGAGACCATGCAAAATGCTGCAGCATTCTGGATCTGCTCGTGGATTAGGAGGCCCAACAGCAGCTAATGCTGCCATTAGCTAAAGTAAAAGAGAAAATAATTATGTTGACAAGAGTATGCACAAGTCAGACAAAGACATCACAAGAAAACTACAGCCAGTATATCTCACAAATATGGACACAAATATCCCCAACGAAATACTAGCAAACCAAATCCAGCAACATATAAGAAGAATTATACACCATGACAAAGTGGGACTTATATCCCAGGAACGCGAAGTTGACTTAACATCTGAAAATCAACGTAAATACCAACAGAATTTTTCAAAAATCACATGATCATCTTCATAAACACAGAAAAAGCATTTCATGAAATCCAAGACCTTTCATGATAAAAACACTTAACAAACTAGATATAGAAGGGAACTTCCTCAAGCAGAAAATGGCACCTATGAAAAACCTACAGATGACAGCATGCTTAATAGTGAAGACTGGACATGTTCCCTCTAAGATCAGGAACAGAAGAAGGATGTCCTCTCTCATCACTTCTATTCCACATTATACTGGAGATCCTAGCCAGAGCAATTAAGAAAAAGAAATAAAAGGAATCCAGATTGGAAAGGAAGAAGTAAAATTATCTCTATGTTGCAGATGACATGATCTTTTTTTTTTTTAAGTTTCTCGGTGTTTTGTTTTTGTTTTTGTTTTGATATTTTTATTTACTTGAAAGAGAGAGGGAGAGAGAGAGAGTGAGCACAAGTAGGGGGAGCTGCAGAAGCAGGTACCCTGCAGCAGAGCAGGGAGCCTGATGCAGGGCTGGAGCCCGATGCAGGGCTCGATCCCAGGACTCTGGGATCATGACCTGGACTAAAGGCAGATGCTTAACCAACTGAGCTACCCAGGTGCCCCATGTGATCTTGTATGTAGAAAATCATAAGGAATCCACTAAAAAGCTATTAGAAATGATAAGCAAGTTCAGCAATTTGCAGGATACGTAATACAAAATAACAAATTGTACTGCTACACACTTGCAATGAACAAGCCGAAAATGAAAACAATTCCACTTACAATAGCACCAAAAAGAATAAAATCAAAAGAGAAATGCAAATTTTTCAACCTGAGAACTAAAAAACATTGTTGAAAGAAATTAAAGATCTAAATGAATGTAAAACATCCCATGTTCATGGGTTGGAAGACTTAATATTGTTAAAATGGTAACATTACTCAAACTGAACTGTAGATTAAACTTAATCCATGTCGGAATCCCAACTGATTTCTCTGTAGAAACTGACAAGGTGATTCTAAAATTCATATGGAATTGCAAGGGTCAGAGAAGAGCCAAAACAATCTTGAAAGAGAACAAACTGGAAGCACTTTGCTTTGTATATGCATAAAGACACTCTGGAATGAGCCATAAAAAACTAATAGTGGTGGGGATAAACAGTGATTTGCTGGTAAATCAGCTCTCCAAAGTCAGGGGTGGGGGGGAATCCCTAATTTGTGTTTGCCAATATCTATGGTTAAATAAAATACTCCCACCATGGCAGATTTCAAGCTTCACTGAACACAAAGTTGATAGGAGTTGAACATATTCATCTCTCCCAAGTTGGTATAAGTGGGGTCTAGCACATCACTAATTGGGTCAGGGGATGAACTAGAAAGTTTTCAAGGTTTACCTTTTACCTCACATACACATATGTATAAGTGTACATAAGTACATGTGTATGTATATATGTAAACTTAATTTCTAAACATACAGGTATTACCTATTCATAAAAAGTAATCAGAAAAGAAAGAAAAAAAAGACTGTATAGATGACTATACGAAGTCCCTGGTACATAGGAGAAACTCAATAAAAGTTTTTAGGGATGTTGTGGTCCTGCGGAAAGTAGCAGAAAGCAAGCTTAACTTTTGGAGTCAGACAGAGAAGGAATGAAATTCTGGCTATGCCTCTTAATACTGTGTAACCCTGGTCAATCTCTCCTAACCTGAAAGTGAAAATAATCTAACCTGTCCCACATTAGTGCAATACTTTCAAACTATATTTGAGCCTACAAAAACCAGACCCAAACTTCTGAACTCCAACAATTTTTGGAGATAAAATTTAAAATGCATAGAATAGAGTTATGTGCTATAACAGAAAGAGCCCTGGACCCAGGTATATAAGTCAAACAACCTCTGGCTCCTGTGGGCCTCTGTTCCTTCATCTGCACATCGAAGGAGTCGAAGCAAGGATGTTTACAACCCTTCTAGCCCCAAAATTCGTCTTCAATCTACTTCACTTGTTACTCATGATTGTTCACAGTAACTAGGGAAAGGTGTGACATGGATAACCAAAGCTAAACATTAAATGTGTTAACCCAAACAAGATTATACATAACTTACACAAAATGTCAATGATTTTATATAATCTTAAACACAGTGATCTGGTATATAGTTGTCTTCCTAACTAGTTTCCCCTTCTGTTCACAATTTAAAAGCAATCAGCATGATACAGTATGCCTTCACATTGAGAAAGCAGAGGGAAGTAGCAATTCTCTTATCATTAGCATACGTACCATTATCAAATGCCAAATTTTACTGCACTGCAGAGGTGAAGTAAGGAAAACCTATACAAATTTGTACTCATTTTTATTCATACACAACTAGAGAGGCTTCAAGCTTCCTTCATAGTACCTCTTAAAAGACATAAAGCAAAATACATGCCCTTTCAAAAAAGACAATGCAGAGAGAATACACAGAATCCTTAACATTATTTTTTAAAGTAAATAAAGAATAAAGAATACTCTGGAGTAATATTAATGCAAAGCCAAACCAATAAAAGCCTACTGCTCGAGTGAGTTACCTCAAAAGACTAAAAGATTAGATATGTTTACATATTATAACACTAATCACAACATTTTAAGACCAAATACAGTGATAAACACATTTTCTTTTAAAATGTTCCATTTACAACACATCTAGATGAGATTACTTCCACTGAAGGATATCCATTAACAAAAAAATTTTAACATGAAATCATTCAAAAAAATGTATTCAAATATCTCACTAATGCCTGACTCTCATATTCATCCATAAAGAACCCAGTAAACTGAAGTCTTCCATCCAACTCAGCAACAACAAAGAATATAATCTATCACAAATCTCAATATCCTTAGACAAATAATTTTTAAAAAGCACCAGGCCTAGTACAAACTAGAGGAAAAGACTGTGCTCCAAGAAGTTTTTCAAGAAAAAAAACAAGATGCTAAATTTCTCATACATTTATGATAAAAATATTGAAAGTTTTGTAGAGACATGAGGAAATGCAGCAACAAATACACATAAAATTAAGCAAATTAAGCAAAAAAGGAAATGATAAATTGCAGGAAAAAAAAAGTCACACAAAAAAGGACAAAATATGTAAGTCAAATCATTATGTTGTACACCTTAAACTTATACAGTGCTGTAAGTCAATGATATCTCAATAAAACCTAAAAAAAAAAAAAGAGAAAGGAAATAACCACATATACTACTTAGCTTAGCAGTGAATAACACTTTATATAGATATCATAATTTTAAATTAACAAAAATTCTGATGTAACAACACTGAGAAAATGAGGGAAGGGAAGAGGGCAGGCATAAGGGCATGGTGGCAGGAAAGATAAAAGTTAAATCTTCATTAACAATAATGATAAAAAATAAAGCTTAAATTGAGAACTCTATCAATAGCAGCAAAAACTGTTATTTAGAAATATGGAAGTACATACTAGATGAGCTAGAGTTGAAAGTTTGCTTCTATGAAGTGAGAAAACACTGGAATGAAGATAGCTGTTTTTCCTTTAGCATTAGTTGTTTTAAAACTATGTGCAAATACTATACTGATAAAAAATTTTTTAAATCATTTTTCAAGAAATTATTACCACATTCAGGTAATTTTCAAAAATGGCCACAGCTGAAAACCTAACCATACCTCCTGCAAATTTTGGTCTTCTTGAGTCCAAGAATTTAAAACATGTGCTCCAGAGTCACTCACAATGAAATTCACCTGATAGATTTCAAAGACATAATTAGTATTCACATCCAATTCCACTCAACCACATCATATTTTAAAAATAATATGCAGTCTCTAGCACTGGCTTGCTGATTCATTCATTCACTTTAAAGTTACAGAATGCCTAGTATATGCCAGGTGCCATCCTTGGCACTGGGGATTTGGGAATACAGCAATGAATAAAAGTTGTATTACTCACAATGTGGGGAAAGTCAGGGGTTTGGGGGTAGTGGTAAGATAGAGGGCAGTACAGAAAGAATACAAACAAATAAATGCACAAGATAATTTCAGTGAGTGATAAATGCTATGAAAACGAAACTGGTTAGCTGCTTTAGGTTGGATGGTCAGAGAAGGGCTCTCTATAGAACTGGAAGTTGATTGGAATCCAAATGACCAAAAGAAACCAGCCATAAATGGAGCTGGGGATAGAGAATTCCTGGTACAGCAAACAGCAAATGCAAAGGCCTCTAAATGTGTACCCTCAAAAAGTTGAAAAGGTCAGAGCAGGCAAAGGGGTGGGAGATAAGCTCAGAGAAATAGGTAGTAGCCTATCACAAAAGGCACTGAAAGTCAAAATAGTGCATTTGGACTTTATTCTAAAGTAAAATGCAACCAAAAAATATTATTGAGAAAGATGATAATGTTAGGAAGGATATATTAGAAAATATATAAAATGATGATCGCTCCCTTTTGAAGGAGGGTGAGATTATTTCTTTCCCCTGCACTATATGATCTAATCCATGATCTTTTTTCCTACTATCCATGAAATATGAGTTGTGCATCCCTAATAAATCTGATTAAGTAGTCTTCTCTCCTAAGGCTTCTCTGACAGGGACATATTCTACTAGCCACTTTAGTTATATTATCTCATTGAAATCTTACATCATAGAAAGAGGTGTTATGCTTACATGGGAGGAAACTGAGGCTTGGAGAAATTAAGCAATATGATCAAGGTCACACTCTGGTAGCTAATGATGCCAGAATCTGAACCAAAGCCTGCATCCTAAATTACTACTTATCCTCCCCCTTCATGTTCCTTTACCCTACATCATGCACAATTTACAGAGGGACTAAAAACAACTACATTTTAATTTGGATTATATCTGAATGTATTAGATTCTCCATGTTCAGCCTTACTGTTACTGCCCTGCCTGTGCTAGTCTAAGAACTGGCTAGGTCCCAGCCTAGGCTGCTCCAAAAGAAACAAAGCAGATCATCCACTTGTGGCTAACCAAATGACTCCCAAAATAAAACAGCTGAGATGATGAAACCTGAAGATAATTTTCATATTTGGAATCTGTCAATCCTCAATCTCTCTTCTTGGGGAAAAAACAATTTCCACTTAGCATTCTTAAGAGCTTTTCTTTCTAATAAGGCCAAATCCTGCAGCAGTTTAGCGTGTATTCACTAAAACTATAAGCAGCCAGCCTGCTTAGGTTCAAATGCTGGTTCTGCCTCTAACTAGCTGTGTGACTCAGGACAAGTTTCTTCTCTTTACCTCAATTTATAGATCTCCAACATGGCAAAATAAACAAAGGTGATATTCAGATGATACATACCAACACAATTTGACACTGCTTACACCCAACATCCCTTCTGCTTAGGCCGGCAACAGTTCTCAATGGTTATTCTCAATTCTATTCTGGTTATTATATACTTTGAATATTGTCCCAGTGATTACAGTAGCTACCTTATAGGATTGTTGTGAGAATTTAAAAAGTTAATAAATATGAAGCACTTTAGAAATGACTGGCACGTGTAAATGCTCCATAACTGTTAGCTTTATTATTGTTGGCCTCAATTAAATATACATAGCATGCTAATCCTCAAAAAGAGTTCTACATACCACATTTTTAAAGTAGTAAACAGTTTTAAGTCAAATCTACAGTAAATTCTTATGTAAAAAATATAACAGGCAGTTAAGTCCATCCCCCAAAATCATGATTTTGCTTGTACTTCACACTCACCAGCTTTTTGAAAGGAAATATATCATACATTATTCTACAATATTCCATGGAAGATTCTACTGAACAAGTCCACAATGATTTAGATATGGGTGCCAAAGGGATGATTCCTTGGGTCCTATTCTTCACCAGCATATCAAACTCGACATGCTGTCTGCATGATTCTGCCATGTAAGGGCAGTGATCTACAACAAATACTGTTTTATGAGATTCAGAAAAAATCTTCATTTTGTTTTAACCTGTAAGGGATAAAATATATTAGCCAAATGTCTCATACATGACATTTAATACCCTTAAATTGTCCCTAATTAATGTCTTTTCCTCAAAAAGATTTGGTAGAGAACATGAATAATCAGTATTCAAAGAAATTTATCCAACAAAGGACAAGATTTAATGAGGTCATGACCAGAAAGTAACTATCAATTGAAGGGATAAGCTACACCATATTAAGCTGTCACTCTATCAGTCACAGGTAAAATTACAGTCCATATATATTTTTTGCTTTTTGAATGAACTTAAAATTGTCAGAAAAAAAATGTTTACAAATAATTGTACTTGATTCCCTTACATAATACCAAACATAATAAATGACAAATACTTTTAAAATACACTTCTGATGATTCTTGCTAATTGACATCAATCACATATAAACCCCCAAACTAACCCAAGTCAGCAGTTTGGAGTTCCCTCCAAAGTCTCAAGACTTCTGAAAAAGGTTGAGGTGGGCCAGAATTAACAGGAAAAGAGGAGTGACAGCAAAAGGAAAGCCCCGAATATAATAAACATCTCCTAAGACAACTGCATATCGGGTCTTCAAATTAAGATAGGACCCCAAATTCACACTCTCCCCCTTAGCTTTTTGTAACACCACAGTAATTTATCATGTAGAACAGAAAAACTTAGTTGCTACCATTCACATTGCTGGGGAGGAGAAACTTTTAAACTTTTTCTTATAAAAACTCCCTTGCTTCGCTAGTAAAACCTTATACTGAATAGACAATCCACATTCAAAAAGCACATGGTAAGCAGAGCAAAAGTGTTCATCAACACGAACTGACTTTTTACGATCTAGCTATTTTCTTCTGCTTTCAAACGCATTTCCCATTCATGCAAACTCTTTGAGAAACCTGAACACACTCTGCTGGAGGGTGGGGGTGGAAAGTACAAGGTGAGTGGATAGGGAAGACCTCAGGATCGAGGTTCGCTTACTTTCGTGCCTGGTCCTGCAGTGAAAACGAACAGAGGCTATGGACCACAGCCTCTCTGGAAAAGGCTGCTGGCTGGGTGGGGAGGGTCAGCGCACAGTCAGGAGTGCCTGGTACCAAAGACAGGGGACTATGTTTTCCCCGCTCATCTCCTAGCACACCGGTCCTTCCCAGGCTTCCTAAATGCAGGAGCGCGCGCGCGTGCGCGTAAACACAAACACTCACACACTCGGACACGCGCGTGCGCAAAGCCCTCTTCCTCAGCCCCGCCAACTGCCCTTCCCCCTCGGTGGGCCAGACGCCCAGCTCTCAGAACGGGGAAAAGGGCGGGGCCAAGGAAAAAATGCCTCCGACCCTCAAGATTTTCTACCCGCTAATTTTCCCAATAACCCATTGGGAAGATTGATCCGGGCGACCTCAGAGCCTCCCCAACAGCGAAGTACCAACCACAGCACCGGGTAAACGAGCCACGGCCCCTTAAGCGCAAGGCCCTCCCACCCAACCTTCCCTTCTCGGTCTCTCCACCCCGGTCGGCTTCCCCTAGCAAAACTCGCGACACTTTGCGAGAAGGAAAGCAAAAGCCTGAGTAGACTGATGGGGAAGAACGTAGAAGGGAACCGCCCCACCTCTCGCGCATGTCTGCGAGAAGCCGCAAATAAATCGCTCGGCTCTGCCCCCCCACGGTAACGTGAGGCAGGAAATCTCGCGAGGCTTGAGCGCTCTGAGCGCTTTGGTTCGAGACGATCAGTGGAGGTTTTCCTCGGGCCAGTGATGGGGCTGAGCTCTGCTGACCCCTGCAGCCGCCCTTCTACTGACTGTTTCTGCTGGGTTCTGCGTCTGCTCTCTGAAGAAGCTGAACAGGCGAGAGGAGTCTCTTCCCTTGGGTGCATAGGCCCCTGTTAGCAGAAGCCTTGAGTCCTAACGCCACAACTGACGGCTGCGAGGGATTGAGACCAGAGTAAGTGGAAATAAATCGAGGGACAGGAGCGGGCGTAGGGAGTCGGAAGTTTCCTTTCCCTGGGCCGCTGTGGTGCTTTGCATCTCTGGAACTGCTGGCCGCCCGCCTAGCCCTAGCCGTTTCCCTGTGCTGCTTACCCGCTTCTTGGAGCGGTACTTCCTTTTCCCGGGCCCCAGCTGTGAGCTCCTCTTTCCGGGTCTGGGGTGCGGAAAGTTTCTTGAATCCTTGCCCTAACCTTGTCTGGACGCATCTTCCGTTTCTCTTTTCTTCCTGCCTAAACCCACCTGGGAACTTACCACTGAGAGGAGGGAAGAGGGACCCTTTCGGTTTTCAACTTACAGCTTTGCAGCATATTACGTGGATATAACTATTCCCTCTTTCTTGAAACTGCCTTCCAAGGAATACTACTCTTTTCCTGTTTTTCTTCCTGCTTTTCTTCTGTATCCCATCTCTGATAATGGTATCCACCCTCCTGTCCCAATTGGAAACCTTTATCCTTGATTCTGCATTTCCACTCTCTCTGCTCTATATTATTCCTTCTTTCACCAGAATAAGTGCAGTTGCCCAACCCCCCCCCACACACACTAGTTTCTCCACCATCATCCTTCCATAGAGTTATCATCCTAAAATCTGTTTATATCACTCCTTTCCTTAAACTTTCTCAGAACCCTATGCCTAATGGAATTAAGTCTTAATTGGTAAGCATATCATTCAGGACCTTTAACTATCTGTTCCAGTCCATTTTATATTTTAGTCTCCTCTTGCTTTTCCTTCAAATACCTTAATATCCAACCATACCAGAACTTGCTGCCCAAACATGTCATGCACTTTCACAACTCTATGCCTTTGTATGTGTTGTACCATCTGTCTAGAATGCTTACTCTTTCTACCCCACTCCTCACCTATCAAGACCCAATTCATAGATCCTTGTCTTCTCAGACTCCCCCAGGTGATATTAATGATACCATCGTGCTCCCAGAACACTTGAAATAATTCTTCTGCAGTATTTTTTTTTAGGCTGTATTATTTGTTCATGTATCTGTCTCTTGTGTCAGTTTGAGATTAAGTCTGGAATCCTGGCTTGTTCATCTTTGTAACAAAAGCTAGTCCAGTGCTTGGGGGCATAGCAGGCATCATTTATATATATATTTGTAAATTTGTATAGATACTTATAATGTAATAGTTATAAAGATTCATAATAGGAGTCCTTAGTGCTCTTAAAATCACAGAATTTTAGAGCCAGAAGGAGCCTTGTATGTTAGCTAAAGGCCCCTGACCTGTTTTGAATATGAGAAACTCTACCCCTAACATACAAGTAATTGTACTTACAGTATTCATTGATTGAGATTATGCATAATGGAAAAAAATTGCTGTGCTTTTAAATGATTTTATATTTTATTATACTAGCATCTGTCTATATGAAAAATAGAGAAATATTTATATGTATGAGAAAAATATTTTAGACTAAAGATCATACTTGGTGTGTGTATATCCATGTAACTCTACCAATGATTCCGTGGCCCATAGGTTATAAATAACTGGTTTGGATTAGGTTAGTTCCTTGACCTGTCATACCTGTTTGAATCTATATGTATATGCAACTCATATTTAGCTACAATTCTAAGGTAAAAAAAAAAAAATTCTCCTGTGTCCTTTTAAATTCTGTTCCTTCCAACTTCAAAATTTTATCTTCGGGGCGCCTGGGTGGCTCAGTCGTTAAGCGTCTACCTTCGGCTCAGGTCATGATCCCAGGGTCCTAGGATCGAGCCCCGAGTCGGGCTCCCCGGTCTGCAGGAGTCTGCTTCTCTCTCTCCCACTCCCCCTGCTTGTGTTCTGTCTCTGGCTGTCTGTCTCTCTGTCAAATAAATAAATAAATCTTAAAAAAAAAATCCTTTAAAATTTTATCTTCTTTGTAAAGCTTCTTCATAAAGCTCCAAATGTTTCCATCATTTTCAAAGATTGTGAAAATTTTCTGTGCTTTAAAATACAGTAACATATTGTCTGTATAAGATGCTTATTTATATATGTAATTTAAATATATTCATGATTTCTTTAAAGTTTCTAAGAAAGCCATAACTATGCCTTTTTATTTTTCTCTTTACATATGTGTCTTTTTTAGAAAAAAAAAAAGATTTTATTTATTTGTTTGAGAGAGAGAGAGGGAGGGTGAGTAGGAGAAGCAGACTCCCCACTGAGCAGGGAGCCCGATGTGGGACTCCATCCCAGGACCCTGAGATCACAACCTGTGCCAAAGACAGACGCTTAACTGACTGAGCCACCCGGCGCCCCTCCATATGTATCTGTTAATATTCTCTACTAATTAATATTTGTGGCACCTGCCTGAACAGTCCAATAAAATTTTTTAACTAAACTAGGTTGTTAATATTTAAAGACAGATTCATGGTGTATCAGTAGTCACAGTATTTCTGTGTATGTCCAGCTATGGGATAGTGGATTTGTGGGTAAAAGAGAAAGAAGAGTGACTTGAATTTCTTTAAATTTTTCTTGACCAAAATGTAAAACTAAACAGCTGGCAGTTGCTGTCTTGAGTGGGTGGTGGTTTCTCTTTTATGAGCAGCAGAATGTTCTGAATCCTCTGCCAGGAGTCTGCCGATATCTTTGGGTGGCAAAGTGGGCGAGAGTGTGGCTAATGCAGGCAGGGGAAAACCTACTTTAGAAAAATTTCACTTATAATTTGGGCCTACCTATAGAAAATAATGTAAGTGCACCATGACCAGTTATGACAAGCACTATAAAAACAGGCAGATAAATGGAAAATACTCCCTTTTTTTACTGGAGTCTATTTTTAAATATTTAACAATCGTTAGAGAGTTTGGAAAACAGTCTTCTTGCCACTCCACTTACTAGCCAAAAAAGGGGGAGAAAACAATGATTTTCAGAAAAGGTGGCAAAGTAAATGCATGTTATAAAATATTTTAAACTTTTCTGTTGTTTCACATACAGGAAATGAACATGCAGATTCTTAGAAACTCTGTGTCACTATCTTTCTGAAGTGTTAACAAAATTATGCTTTCAATTACCTGATGTTTATAATTCCTTTTTCTGAATAGGTATATTTTTGTAGTTACAAAGCAAATTTTAAATATAGTTCATTTTGACAGTATTTCATTATGCAGTCTAAGAGTAGGTTTTTTTCAAAGTGGATGTTAATTGTAATTTCAAAAAACCTGTCAGTAAACATTAATTGGTTTTATAATTGTGATGCCTAGTTAAAATGGATGGTAGGTTTTTATTAACCATAAGGGAAAATAATTTGGAATTTGGAGGTTTTTATCTTTTCTTCATTTACTTTTTTTCTATTTATTTTCTATTTATTTATTTTCTATTCCTGGCTTGATACACAGTTTTTCTAATATCTTGGAAATCCCATTGGTGAAGCAGGTTCAGGGAATTTGCTTTGTTTTTTCACCCAGGGAGACAGATGGTTTTTACATAGCTAAAAACAAACGGTCCTGAGGATCCACCTGGTTTGAGTAGAGCACTAGACTCAGGATCAGAAATTCTATTTCTGGTACTAGCTTGGCTCCTTCCTTGCTGCCTGGTACTGTCATTCAGCTGCTTACATTTGGGATCCCTGAGTCTATTTCCTTATTGATGAAATGGGAATAACACTTGTCCTCTTGACCAAAAGAATTTAAGGTAGTATTCCTTGGGTTCAGAAATCTACCAACAGTTTGAATTAATTAAAATTAATATCTAGCAGTCTGAACTAGAGTGCTCTGGAGGTCCATTTGGTTTTGTTGTTGCTGTTGTTGTTTTAATTATTTTTTTAGAGAGGGAGAGGGGCAGAGGATGAAGGAAAGACTCTTAAGCAGGCTTCACCCCCAGCCTGCTGCAGGACTCCATCTCATAACCCTGAGATCATGACCTGAGCCAGAAATCAAGAATTACCACCCAGGTGCCCCTGGAGGGAAATAAGAGTCCAACGCTTAGCCGACTGAGCCACCCAGGCACCCCTGGAGGTCCATCTGGATTGAATTAGAAGAGAAATCTAAGAATAAGTAAACAATTTTGAAAGAGAAAAGGGTTACTTGCCGTGCCAGATAGTAAGGGTATATTTTACAACTATAACAGTGGAGGCAGCATAGTACTGATGTGGAGATAGATAAAAAGACCCAGAGGTAGAATAGAGAGCTCAAAAACATACCCATACATTTATTGAAAAAACAAGTGTGGCATTAAAATGAGTATGGGTATTCTAACCATAAGAAAGAAATAATGTGACATGGTAGAGATGCTAATTATCATTACAATGGCAATCATATTACAGTATATAAATAACAAATCAGTGTGTTGTACACCTTTAACTTACATAATGTTATATGTCAAATATATTTCAATAGAAAAAAATTCAGTGCTGGAAAATGTACAATAAATGAGACTGGGGCACCTAGTTGTCCCCATAAGACAAAGAAAATATAAGTAGATAGCTTCCTTATACCAAACATGCAAATAACAACCAGATGAATTAATGACAAAGGCAAAACCTTGGGGACAGGAAGTACACTGTAGTTTTGTCTTTTTGGTAGTGCCAGGTAAATGGAAACAATATGTAACCTTTTGAAACTACCTTCTTTTACTCAACATTAATGCCCTTGAGACTCATCTATATTGTTGTCTATATCAGTACCTCATTCCATATTATTGCTGTACTACAGTTTGCTTATCCACTCATTTCTCTACAGTAAATGCCCAGAAGTAGTAGTGCGAGGTCATATGGTAGCTAGATATTTAACTTGGTAAGAAGCTGCCAAACCATTTTCTGAAATAGCCATATCATTTTGCATTGTCACCAGCATTGTATGACAGTTCCAGTCACACTGTATCCTTACTGCACTTGGAATGTCAGTACTTTTTATTTTAGCCATCTTAATAGGGGTATAGTGGATCTCATTGTTCTAACTGCATTTCTCTAATAGCTAATGATGTTGAACATATTTTCATGTGCTTATTTGCCATCTTTATCTCTTTTTGGCTAAGTGTTAAAGTTTTTTGCTCGTTTTAAAAATTGGATGATTTTCTTACTGTTAGTTCTGAGAGTTTTTTATGTATTATAAAGTCCTTTGTCAGATATGTGATTTGCAAATTTTGCCTTCCAGTCTGTAGCTTGTCTTTTCAGATTGTCTTAAAGTGCCTTTCCCAGAACAAAAGTTTCTAGTTTTGATGAAGTCTAGTTTATTATTATTATTATTTTTTTTTTATGAATCAGGCTTCATGAATCATGTCTAAAAAATCTTTGCCTAATCCCAGGTCACAAAGATTTTCTCCACTTTTCATTTTGAATTTAGATCTATGGTCCACTTCGAGTTAATTTTTGTATAAAGTGTAAGAATTATGTTGGGGTTAGTTATTTGGCACGTAACCATTTGTTGACAAGACTGTCCTTTCTGGGGCCCCTGGGTGGCTCAGATGGTTAAGCTTCTGCCTTGGGCTCAGGTCATGATCTCTGGGTCCTGGGATGGAGCCCTGAGTCGAGTTGGGCTCCCCACTCATCGAGGAGTCTGCTTCTCCCTTTCCCTCTGCCTCTCTCTCTCTCTCTTTCAAATGAATAATAAAAAATCTTAAAAAAAAAACAACAAAAAAAAACTGTCCTTTCCCCTGTGAAGTGTCTGTGCACCTTTTTCAAAAAACAGTTGACCATGTTTCTGTGGGCTTATTTCTGACCTCTATTCTCTTCTGTCTCTGCCAATACCATGCTGTCTTGATTGCTGTAACTTTATAATAAGTCCTAAAATTTGGTGGTGTGACTTCTCCAACTTTGTTTTCAAAATTCTTTTGGCTATCTAGTCTCTTTGCATTTTCTTTCTTTTCTTTTCTTTTCTTTTTTTTTTTTAAGATTTTATTTATTTATTTGACAGAGAGAGCGAGAGAGGGAACACAAGCAGGGGGAGTGGGAGAGGGAGAAGCAGGCTTCCTTCCCGCTGAGCAGGGAGCCTGATGCGGGGCTCGATCCCAGGACCCCGAGATCATGACCTGAGCCACCCAGGCGCCCCTCTTTGCATTTTCGTAGAAATCTTAGAATTAGCTTGTCAATTTCTACAACAAGGCCTGCTGTGATTTTGATTGGAAGTTGCAGTAAGTCTATAGATGAGTTGTGGAAGATTGTCATCCCTACTATGTTGAGTCTTCCAATTTATGAACACGGTGTGTCTCCATTTATTTAGACCCTCTTTGGTTTCTTTCATTAGCATTTTGTAGTTATCAGTGTGCATATCCTACATATGTTTTGTTAGATTTATACTCCAAAATTTCATTTTTTGAATACAGTCTTTCACTTAAGTATGATGTTGGCTATATTGAAGATGCCCTTTCTCACTTCGAGGCAGTCCCCTTCTGTTTGCAGATAATTTTTTTTATGAAAGGATATTGTTGGGTTATTTTTTTTTTTTTAAATGCACCAGTTAGTATGATGAAGTGTTTGTTGTTGTTTATGGTGGATTACACTGATTGATATTTAAATATAGAAACAGCCTTGAGTTCTGGGATAAACCCTACTTGGTCATGGTGTATTATTCTTTCTATATGTTGCTGAATTTGAGTTGCTAATATTTTCTTGAGGATTTTTACGTTTATGTTTATGAGGGATACTGGATTATGGTTCTGTGTCTCTCTGGAATGTGTCTGGTTTTGGTTTTAGAGTAATGCTGGTATCATTTTATGAGTTTGGAAGTATTTTCTTCTCTTTTCTCAAAGAGGTTGTACAAGATTGGTATTTCTTTTTTATATGTTTGGTAGAATTTGCCATTGAAATCATCCAAATAGGGATTTTTTGTGGAAGATTTTTAACTACAAATTCAATTTCTTTAATAGTTATAGGACTATTATGGAATAGTTATAGGACATTAGTAATTATAACTATAATTACTATACCTAATGGTTATAGGACTATTAATAATTATTTCCTCTTGTGTGACTATGTAGTTTGTGGTTTTTAGAGAATTAGTCCATTTCATCCAAATTATCCAATTCGTGTGTATGAAATTTATTATTGTATTCACTTATTCTTTTAATGAGTTAGGAGTCTGAAGTGATATCCCTTCTTTCAATCCTGACATCGGTAATTTGTATCTTTTTTTAATTTTTTTCCTCTTGGTCAGTTTTGCTGGAGGTTTATCCACTTCATTTGCTTTTTCAAAGAATTAGGTTTTGGTTTCATTGGTTTTTCTCTGTTGCTTTCTTGTTCTCAGTTTCATTGATTTCTGCTCTTTTATTTTTTCCTTCTTTCTATTTACTTTGGAGTTTATTTGCTCTTTTCCTTGTTTCATAAGTTTGAGGCTTAGGTAACTGATTTGAGATCTTTTCAATTTTCTAATAAAAGAATTTAATGCTACAAATTTTCAAAGGACTGGTATATATGCATAACAAAATTTTGATATCTTGTATTTTCATGTTTATTTAGATGAAAATATTCTCTGATTTCCAAAACTTTTTTTTTTTTTTTTTTTTTACTTCTGGATTACTTATGTGTTTCTAAATTTCCAAATGTTTGAAGAATTTATCTCTGTTATCTATTTTAATTTCATTATGGTCACAGGACATAATTTGTATGATTGCAATTCTTTAAATTTGTTAAGGTCTGTTTTGTTACCTAGGATAAGATCTATCCTAGTGAATGTCCTATCTGCACTTAAAAATAATGTGTATTCTGCTGTTGTTGATAGTAATTCAGTCCACCTCGATGTGGTTTGTTCATGCCTTCTGTATCCTTGTTGATTTTCTGTGTACAGATTCTGTCAATTACTGAAAAAAGAAATTCTCCATATTCTAACCAATTCTTATTATCTGTCTTCTTTGTTAATAGCTGTCCTAGTGGGTGTGAAGCATCTCATTGTGGTTTTGATAGCTAATCATGTTGAGCATCTTTTCCCATGCATATGAACACCCTGACTTTATTTTGATTAGTGTCTGTATACTATATGTTTTTCCATCCTTTTACTTTTAACCTACCTATGTCATATTTGAAGTGAGTTTCATATAGATTATTTATAGGTGGATCATTTTTTTTTTTTTAATTTCTATTCTATGCTCTTCTCTTTTTCTTCTTTTTATTGAATTATAATTAACTTACAACGTTATTAGTTTCAGGTGTACGGCATATTGATTCAGCAGTTCCATACATTACTCATTGCTTACTATGAAAAGTGTAGTCACCATCTGTCACCATATATTATTACATCATTGACTGTATTCCCTATGCTATACTTTTCATCTTTGTGACTTATTTCTTTTATAACTGGAAGCTTGTACCTCTTAATCCTCTTTATCTGTTTTACCCATCCCCCACCCAACCCGCCATCCCCTGGCAACCACCGGTTCTCAGTATTTGAAGTCTAGTTTTTTGGTTTGTTTTGTTTTGCTTGTTTGTTTCTTTTGTTTTTTTAGATTCCACATGTAAGTGAAATCATATGGTGTTTATCATTCTCTGATTTATTTCACTTAGCATAATATTCTGTATGTCCACCCATGTTGTCACAAATGGCAAGATCTCATTCTTAAGGCTGAGTACTATTCCATTCTATGTATACACCACATCTTCTTTATCCATTCTTCTATTGATGGACACTTAGGTTCTTCCATATCCTGGCTATTATAAACATAGTGTAAAACATAAAAATTAGTGTTTTTGTTTTCTTTAGGTAAATACCCAGTAGTGGGATTACTGGATCATGTGGTAGTTCTATTTTTAATTTTTTGAGGAACCTCTAGACTGTTTTCTACAGTGGCTGCACCAATTTATAGTCCCACCAACAGTGCATGAGGCTTCCTTTTCCTCCATATTCTTGCCAACATTTGTTATTTCTTGTCTTTTTTTATTCTAGCCATTGGGGCACGTGTCAAGTGATACCTCCTTGTGGCTTTGATTTGCATTGCCCTGATGATTAGTGGTGTTGAACACTTTTTTATGGGTCTGTTTGACCATCTGTGTATGTTCTTTGGAGAAGTGTCTATTCGGGTCCTCTGCCATTTTTTGGTGTTGAGTTGTGTTAGTTCTTTATATATTGGATATATTAACCCCCTATCAGATATATCATTTACAAATATCTTCTCCCATTCGGTAGGTTGGTTTTTTGTTTTGTTGATGGTTTCCTTCACTGTGCAAAAGCTCTTTAGTTTGGTGTAATCCTAATAGCTTAATTTTCCTTTTGTTTACCTTCTCAGAAGAGACCAATCTAGAAAAATGTTGCTGTGGCCGATGTGAGATTACTGCCTATGTTTTCTTCTAGGAGTTTTATGGTTTCAGGTCTCACTTTAAGAAATTAATCCATTTTATTTTTATGCTGTAAGAAAATGGTCCAGTTTCATTCTTTTGTATATAGCTATCCAGTTTTCCCAGCACCATTTATTGAATAGACGTTCTTTTCCCCATTCTATATTCTTGCCCCCTTTGCCATAGACTACTTGATCATATAAATAATGGGTTTGTTTCTGGGCTCTCTATTTTGTTCTGTTGATCTCTGTGTCTTTTTTTGTGCCATACCATAGTGTTTTGATTGTTACAGCTCTGTACTACATCTTGAAATCTGGGATTTTGATACCTCCTACTTTGTTCTTCTTTTTCACAATTGCTTTGGCTAGTCAGTGTCTTTTGTGGTTCTGTTCAAATTGTAGATTTATTCTAGTTCTGTGACAAATGCTGTTAGTATTTTGATAGGGGTTGCACTGAATCTGTAGATTGCTATAGGTAGTATGGACATTTTAATGATATTAATTCTTCCAATCCATAAGCATGGAATATCTTTTCATTTGTGTCATCTTAAATTTCTTTCATCAGTGTTTTATAGTTTAGAGAGTATAGGTCTTTCACCTCCTTCGTTAAGTTTATTGCTAGGAATTTTATTATTCTTAGTGCAGTTGTAAATGGGATTATTTTAATTTCTCTTTCTGCTACCCCATTATCAATGTATAGTAATGCAACAGATTTCTACATATTAATATTCTGTCCTGCAACTTTTACTGAATTCATTTATTCTGATAGTTTTTTGGTGGTGTCATTAGGGTTTTCTATGTATAGTATCATGTCATCTGTGCATAGTGAACAGTTTTACTTCTTTCTTACCAATTTGGATGCTTTTTCTTTCTTTTTCTCATCTGATTGTTGCATCTAGAGCTTCTTGTACTGTGTTGAATAAAAGTGGTGAGAGTGGATATCCTTGTCTTTTTCCTGATAGTAGAGGAAAAGCTTTTGGTTTTTCATCATTGAGTATGTTAGCTGTGGGTTTTTCATATATGTACTTTATTATGTTGAGGCATATTCTCTCTAAAATTACTTTGTTTACACTTTATATCACGCATAGATGTTGTATTTTGTCAAATGCTTTTTCTGCATCTATTGAGATGACCATATGGTTTTTATCCTTTCTCTTATTAATGTGATGTATCACATTGATTGATTTGCAAATATCAAACCACCCTTGCATCCTTGGAATAAATTCTACTTGATCGTGTTGATTTTTTTTTTAATGTATTGTTGAATGTGGTTTGCTAATATTTTATTGAGGGTTTTCGCATCTATATTCAACGTAAATATTGACCTGTAGTTTTCTTTTTGTGTGTGTGGTGTCTTTGGTTTTGGTATCAGGGTAATGCTGGCCTCGTTGAATAAATTTGGAAGATTTCCGTCCTCTCTTTTTTTTGAATAGTTTAAGAACAGGTATTAACTCTTCTGGTATAATGTTTGGTAGAATTCACCTGTGGAGGCTTCTGGTTCTGGACTTCTGTTTGTTGGGAATTTTTTGATTACTGATTCAATTTCATTACTAATAATTGCTCTGTTCAAATTATCTATTTGTCCCTGGTTCAGTTTTGGACGAATCTATGTTTCCAGAAATGTATCCATTTCTTCTAGCTTGTCCAATTTGTTGGCATATGATTTTTCCTGATTTTCTCTTATAAGCCTTTGTATGTCTGTGGTGGTGTTTGTTATTTCTCCTCCTTCATTTCTGATTTTATTTATTTGAGTCCTCTTTTTTTCTTAATCAGTCTGGCTAAAGCTTTATCAGCTTTGTTGATCTTTTCAAGGAATCAGTTCCTGGTTTCCTTGATCTTCTCTATTGTTTTCTTAGCCTTTATTTTCACTTATGTCTGATCTAATCTTTATTATTTCCTTCCTTCTGCTTGCTTTCGGTGTTCTTTTTCTTTTAGGTGTAAAGTTAGGTTGTTTGAGATTTTTCTTGTTTCTTAGGTAGGCCTGTGTAACTATAAATTTTCCTCTTAGAACTGCTTTTGCTTCATCCCAAATATTTTGAACCATTGTGTTTTCATTTTCATTTGTCTCCCATGTATTTTTTAATTTCTTCTTTGATTTCTTGGTTGACCCATTTATTAGTAGTATGTTGTTTAACCCCCATGTATTTGTGTTCTTTCCAGATTTTTTCTAGTTTCATACACTGCTGTGCTTGGAAAAGATGCTTGGTATGATTTCAATCTTTTTAAATACATTGAGACTTGTTTTACCACTTAATATGTGATCTGTACTGGAGAATGTTGTATGTGCACTTGAATGCGTATTGTGCTGTTTTGAGATGTAGTGTTCTATATTTCTGTTAGGTTCATCTCATCTAATATGTCATGCAAAGCCATTGTTTCCTTGTTTTTTGTTTTTTTGTTTTTTAATTTTTTTATTTGAGAGAGAGAGAGCACAAGCAGAGGGAGGGGCATAGGGAGAGGGAGAGGCAGGCTCCACGCTGAGCAGGGAGCCTGACGTGGGGCTCAGTCCCAGGACCCTGAGATCATGACCTGAGCCGAAGGCAGACACTTAACAGACTGAGCCACCCAGGCGCCCTCCTTGTTGATTTTCTCTCTAGATGATTTATCCATTGACATAAGTGGGGTGTTAAAGTCCCCTACTGTTATTGTATTACTGTTCATTTCTCCCTTTATGTCTGTTAATAATTGCTTTATGTATTTGGGTGCTCCTATGTTGGATACATAGATACTTATAATTGTTATATCCGCTTGATGGATTGATCCCTTTATTGTTATGAAATGCTTTTCTTTGTCTCTTGCTACAATCTATGCTTTAAAGTCTGTTGTGTCTGGGGCACCTGCCTGGCTCAGTTGGTAGAACATGAGACTCTTGATCTCAGGGTTGTAAGGTCAAGCCACGTTTAGAGATTACTTAAAAATCTTTAAAAAAAAAATAATAAAGTCTATTTTGTCTGTTAAAAGTATTGCCACCCTGGCTTTTTTTTTTTTTCCTTCCATTTTCATGGTATATGTTTTTCAAGTCTTTTCAGTCTGTACAAGTCTTTAAGTCTGAAGTGAGTCTCTTGTAGGCAGCATTTAGATGGGTCTTGTTTTTTTATCCATTGAGTTATCCTGTTTTTTTTTTTATTGGAGCAGTTTATTTATATTTAAAGTAGTTATTGATAGGTATTTGCTTATTGCCATTTTGTTAATTGTTTTCTAGTTATTTTTGTAGTTCTTCTCTGTTCCTTGCTTCATCTCTTGCTCTCATCCCTTGTGGTTTGATGGCTTTCTTTAGTGTTATGCTTGGATTCTTTTCTCTTTATTTTTTGTGTGTATTAATAGGTTTTTGATTTGTGGTTACCATTAGGTTCATATATAATAACTTATATGGATAGCAGTCTGTATTAAGGTGGTAGTTGCTTAAATTTAAACACATTCTAAAAGCACTAAATTGGTACTTCCCCCTCCACATTTTATGTATATGATGTCATATTTTACATCTTTTTATTTTGTGTATCCCTGAATTTTTGTAGACATAATTGATTTTACTAATATTGTGTTTTAACCTCCATACTTTCTTTTTTTTTTTCCTACTTTCTTTATAAGTGATTTATTTACTACCTTTATTATAGATTTGTTTTTACCTGTGATTTTTTTGCTTTTCATAAGGGTCTTTTCTTTCCACTCAAAGAATTCCCTTTAGCATACCTTGTAAAGCTAGTTTAGTGGTGATTAATTCCTTGAACTTTCTTTGGGAAACTTTACCTTTCTTTGTATTCTCAATGATAACTTTGCTAGTTTCTCCTTTTAGCATTTTGAATATATCATGCCACTGTCTTCTGGCCTGCAAAGTTCTGCTGAAAAATTAGCTGATAGCCCTATAGGGTTTCCCTTGTATGTAATTGCTTTCTTTTCTTTTGCTGCTTTTAAAATTCTCTGTCATTACTTTTAGCTACTTATAGCCATTTTAATCATTATGTGTCTTTGTGTACACTTCCTTGAGCTAATCTTGTTGGGGCTTCTCAGTGCTTCCTGGATCTAGATGTCTGTTTCCTTCTCCACTTAGGGAAGTGTTCAGCTATTAGTTTTTCAAATAGGTTTTCTGCCCCCCCCCCTTTTTTTTTTCCTTTTGGGATCTCTATATTGCAGAGGTTATTATGCTTGATGGTGTCAGAGTTCCCTTAATCTAATCTCATTTTTAATTCTTTTTTCTTTTTGATGTTCAGCTTGGTTGCTCTCCATTACCCTGTCTTCCAGATTGCTGACCCATTCTTCTGCCTCCCCTAATCCTCTGTTGATTCCCTCTAGTGTGTTGTTTGTTTCAGTTATTGTGTTCCTCATTTCTTGCTGGTTCTGTTTTATATTTTCTCTTTGTTGAAGTTCTCATGAGTTCATTCACTTTTTTCTCAAGTTTAGTGAGTATCTTCATGACCTTATGCCGAAGAGTTCTGTGGTGCCCTATAACAGTGTCCCCTGGTCACCAGGATCAGGTATTCCAGCAGTGTCTCCTGTGTGGGCTGTATGTGCCCTCCTGTTGTGGCTGAGCCATGTTTGCCTTCAGCCTAGTTGGCTGCAGTAACCTGCTTTGCCTGCTGTGGGTGCACTGGGCAGGGTTTAGTCCGAGTTGTTGAGGAGCCTGTGTGAGATTGTGGTTGGCTGAGAGGTGGGCAAGGTCAGCAGTCAGGCTAGCTGTCTGCAATTAGCCTCTCTTTGGTACATTGAAAGGAAGGGCTTTCTCCCTGTAGAGCCCACAGAGGGTTTTGTTGAGGGCCAGAATTGGCAGTCAGAGTAAGTATCTATAGCCTGCTTCTGGCTGCAGCTGCAGGCACACCATATGGCAGAGCATTTTTCCTGCACAGTCTGCTAAAAGATTTGGCTCCTGGAACTGTGGGCAAGCTGGTATGTAGGATTATCTGCCTCCTCCCCAAGGCAGGAGTTTCTTTGGAATGGCACCATTCCCTGCCAGGGCTGCTTGCAGGATGTGGAAGAGCAGGAGCCTCTTTGGAGGGATGCCTACCAAGGTGGGTGGGTTGGAACAGGCAGGTGACGGGAATGTGGGGGCAGGGCATGCAGTGCTAGCAAGTGTGGAGAGTGTTAGTGCTAGTTCCTGCAGGTGTCCAGCTATCTAGGCTAGGGGAGGGTGAGAGGAATGGCCCCCACCATCACTTTTTTCTTAGAGAAATCTCCTGAAGATCCCTGCTTCTCCAGCATATGTTCTGAGACTAGTAAATAAATATCCTTCACATATACCCCAGGCACTTTTCAAACTGCTGCTTCTGTGCCCGAATTATTTGTTATGCTAGCTCTTTAAGGGCAGGGACTCAGTTTCCTATTGCCTCCCACCTCTTTTGTTAAGCCCACTGATTTTTAAAGTCCCCAGAGTTAAGCCCCACTGATTTTTAAAAACTCCAGAAGTTAAACCCCATTGGTTTCCATAGCCAGATGTTATTGGGATTTGTCTTCAGAGTGCAAGTCCCCAGGGCCTGAGGTGCCTGCAGTGTCTGGGGTGGGGTCTGATACTCTTGATTCTCTGTGCTAATGGTATCCCTCCCATTTGTGGTTTGTCTCACCAGGGGTTTGGTTCCCAATGAGTCTCTATCTCTCCTACCTTTTCTAATGTGGCCTCATCTCTGCCATTAACTGTGGAAGGTGTGTTCTGCCAGTCTTCGGGTCGTTTTCAGAGTTAGTTGTACAGATGTGACTGTTGTCTTGGTGTGTCTGTGGGACAGGGTAAGCTGAAGATCCTCCTACTCCACCATCTTAGCCCCTCCCTAGGTTCTGTTTTTTAATTTATTCTGATAATATATCTTTTAGTTAGTGTGTTTAGAACATTTACATTTAGTGTAATTACTAATATGTTTGAATTAAGGTCCAACATCTTGTAATTTGTTCCTTCAATATTTTGTTCCTTTATTTCCCCCTTTTTGTTCTTTTGGGTTATTGAACACTTTTTACTTTATTTTAATTCATCTATTGTAGTTTTGACTTATCTCTGTACAGGTTCTTTAGGGGTTTCTCTATATATACATACATACATAAAACAGTTTTATTTGCAGTTGCTATTTAATAATTTCAGGTGACATGTTAAAATGTTATCACTATATAGGTCCATTTATCTTTCCCCCTTTATATCATAGTTATATATTACATATACATAAACTGAAAATTCAATCAGATAGAAGTTATAGTTCTTGTTTTCAAACATCAGACATTTTAAAGCATTCAAGAATAGTTTATGATATTTGCCTATTTATTTATGTTACTCTTCCTTTATTCCTAATGCTCTAAGTTTCCTTCTGATACCATTTTGCTTCTCTTTGAAGAAATTCTTTTAGAACAAATCTGTTAGGAATGGATTCTTTTTCTTCTGAGAGTGATTTTTATTTCACCTTCATATATAAAGGGTATTTTTGCTGGATATAGAATTCTGGGGTGACAGTTTGTTCTTTCTGCATTTTAAGTGTTTTGCTTTCAATTTGAATCAGTTTGGCTTCTGACTGTCCTTCAAATTGTTGGTTCTCCATAAGTGTCATTTGTCTCTTTCTGTTTTTAAGAATTTTTCTTTCTGTTTAGTTTTCAGAAATTTGATTATGGTGTGTCTGAGTTTAGACCTTCTTGGATTTATCCTGTTTGAGTTTTACTCAAGACTGGGAATGATGAAGACAGGAAGATTTCTGAGGAAGAGAGAGTGCTGCATAATTTAAATTCATAAATAACTGTGCCAGTTAAATACATTTCCATAATACTTGATTGAGAAGTTAGAATGTCGTTGGTGGGAAGTACAAACTATAGTAGTATTTTAACTATTGCCATTATTATGGCTTTTTAACAGGGGAGTTTTTCAACCCATTCATAATATAAACATACTAGTATATTAAGGAATGTTATGTATTGCTAGAGCATAGAGAGACAGCCCTATAAAATCCACTGGAAGATGTTCAAAAAATTCTTTAGGAATGGTTTTAGTCCTCACTTCATCTTTTAAATTTTTCCAGATTAATTTATTTGCAAATAAAACATGCACTGGGCCATATCCCCTGCTATCCAAAAAATTTTCCAATCAGTGTTTCTAATATTGTGGCCAAATTTTTTTCCTACTGGAATGTGATGTTTCCTAGAGTTTCTAGTGTCCATTTGAGGTTTCATCTGGTGCTATCGAGTCACCATTCTGATTGTGGCCGCTCTTATCCTCGTGGATTTTACAACTTGATCATCCCATGTTTCTTTTTGGAATTTGTCAGGCCAGATTTTGCGTGTCTATGATGGAATCTTTGAACTTCTCCATAGATTTATGATTTTGTTGTTTTATGTGAGGCCCTTGCCTAAGGACTTTGAGTCAAAGAAATCTGTTTATAGCATAAGGTAGTTCCATAATTATACTATGTATACTAGTACATACATAGCATCCTAGCTTGTATGGTGTTTTTTTTAATTGTGTGTCTCTGTTATTTTAGGTAGTATCAAGCCATTAAATAGTTAATGTATTCATTGTTTATTAAGGGATATCTGAGGAACTTTTTTTTTTTTTTTGCAGTATTTCAAAGAAGTGAATTATCCCAAAAATGATCCAGGTATTAGAATATAAATTCACTTTTTTTTTTTTTTTTTAAAGCAAGTTGCTCTATTTTAGACAGCTACAGTTAAGTCATTTGATCAGTTTGGCTTCCAGTAAGAAAATTAGTTTTATCAGAGTGACTGAAGTACCTATTGTATATCAAATCTGGTATTGTCACTTTTTGTGCTATTATAAAACCTGTTAACAAGCAGT
The DNA here is from genome assembly GCF_054177405.1 of Leptonychotes weddellii. Lineage (NCBI taxonomy): Eukaryota > Metazoa > Chordata > Mammalia > Carnivora > Phocidae > Leptonychotes > Leptonychotes weddellii. Next base: position 87,813,968 of record NC_138373.1, read on the forward strand.
AAAGTCAAGATTTGTGCCTAGAGAATTCAAAAGTTTTGTTTGGGGCTTGGACATTTCTTGATTTATGGAATGGAAACACAATCATGAGATTTTCATTCAGTGAGCTGGTTATTGGAGTAAGAGTGTTACTAGTGGATGGTAATATGAAAAGGAGAAAGTAACAATATTTCATAATTATTCAGCTAGTAGAAAACATAGAGTGGTTTTCCTTTACCAATAGGGATTTGCGACATGGCAACATTAGGTTTAATGACCTAGTGTAGGGGAGCCTGGGTGGCTCTGTCGGTTAAGCATTTGCTTTGGCTCAGGTCATGATCCCAGGGTCCTGTGGTTGAGCCCTGCATCGGCTTCCCTGCAGCGGGAAGCCTGCTTCTCCCTCTCCCACTCCCCCTGCTTGTGTTCCCTCTCTCACTGTCTCTCTCTGTCAAAAAATAAATAAAATCTTTAAAAAAAAAAAAAAAAGACCTAGTGTAAGTTAGGAAGATGTTTTAATCAAAGCCTTGTGATTGCTCTGAGGGAAGAAGGCTATCTTAGCTCCTCAATTAAGGCATAGGATTTAATAGGCAGTGACTCTGGTGCCATGTTGTGAAGTTAATATCCCCAGAACACAGCATAACTTTTTTGTATTTTAAAAAGAAAGATTTAAAAAAAAAAAAAAGATTTATGATTACCTAGGAAGACTCCATCTAGATTCAGGGCTCTCTTCCAATTAATCTGTCAGTCTCTATGGATTCTTTTGCCCAGAGGAATCTAGGAGCTCAGTTTTTTTTCTTCTCCCCTTTTTTTTGGGAGGGCAAGGGGGGGGAAACTTATTGAATCATACACAGTATAGTTTTTTTAATGTCTACATCACCTATCATCTAATCGTATGTAGGAGCCTTAGTGTATTCTGTTTGGAAACAGATCCTGTGTATTATATTTGTAGATGTGTTACAGAGCATAAAGGAGTATTTTTCAGATAGTAGTCCCAATAATATTATTCACAGGTTGGGACCTGGAATTGTTAGAGGTCCTTAGCCCTTGAGTTGTTCTGTTAAGCCAAGATAAACTTTATGTCTCTAAAGTCTTTTACAATTTTCTCTAGACTTCCAATTTTTTTTTTGTTATTATTTTCTTTGACCATCTGTTCCATCCAATTATCTTTACTGTAAGACAAATATGTCTTGTTTTTAATTTTTTTTTTTAAGATTTTATTTATTTAATGACAGAGACACAGCAAGAGAGGGAACACAAGCAGGGGCTAGTGGGAGAGGGAGAAGCAGGCATCCCGCCGAGCAGGGAGCCTGATGCGGGACTTGATCCCAGGACCCTGGGATCATGACTCTAGCTGAAGGCAGACACTTAACGACTGAGCCACCCAGGCACCCAAATTTTTTTTTTTTTTTTTACTCATTACGAGTCAATTTGCCCCCACTTCCCCCTCCCAGTTTTGTTTTTTTTGTTGTTGTTGTTTTTGTTTCTTTTTGGTGAGGGGGCTTTAAATAACTTCAAAATTCTATTCTGAAGGATCTGGTGTTTCATACTAGTGGGGTTAATGGGAGATATGATGGCTCCCATATGAATAAGAAATCTGTATTGTTATCCATCTATAATTTTAAGTAATTCTCCTTGGAAGTTTAGAGAAAGGACAGGACGTTGTTTGCTAATGTCTTCCTTGGAGCAGCATCTTGAACAGATAATGGATAGTTGTCCTTTTGTGTTTTAGCCAGTATGGGACAGTTGTAACTTTAATGACCCCTTTGCTTATCATTTTTTCAAGTACCTTTTTCTGAATCTCTCAAATCTTAGAAGACAAATCTTTTGGTTGTTTTATCTGGAGAGCCAGAAATTGTATTAATTTCCAGCTTTTTTTTAATTCTTAAAGCTCTCTGGAAATGTCATATATTGAGTATTTTCTAAATTGGCAGTTTTTCATTTTAATTCTGATTAAATCCTCTTATTCAGGTTTGAACTAGTACAGTAGAATCTAACAATCTTGCATTCTGTAGCAAATTTGTCTTCCTGCAGTTGATGAAATCCTTAATTATAGCCCTTAGCTTGGATCCATACCAGAGTTTTAATTTAACTGCTGTAGACCTGGCTTCTGGCCTAGTAATTTTACCGTGTGACTTTACTTTTTGAGAAAGCCCTGAAGAAAGGATGGCTCATATAGAAGGTAAGGTAAAACTAAGAGAAGAATTCAAAGATAGTAAATTTCAGAAGGTTAAAGTCTTTGAGAGAGATTATTTTAAAATTACAATTTTGTTTTGAGGTCTCTGCATACTAGGGAAGAAAGAAGCTAACTATTGAATGTTTCATATTTTGTCTCCTAATTTTTTGAGCTCCTCTTAAACACATTATTTATTGATTTTAACGTATCAAAAATTTCCCATAATGGCTGGTGTTCTACGTCATATTTTTTTAACCATTTACTAAGGAAGTGCAAGAGTTGGGATTATAGTACTTCATATAAGATGTAGTTCCTCCAAAAGAAGGACACTTTGACATAGCATGACACATAGAGACCAGTTTGGCTGGTCAATAAGTGTGTGTTGTAAATGGTATCTCAGGTCACCCGACCAAGCAGAGGCTAGGAAGGATCTCATAGTTAGCAACTCACAATCATGGACCACAGAATACGGACTAATAAAGTGACCTTTTTCACAAATAACAAGATAAGGGAGTGATCTCCTGAAGAGCACAATTTTTATATAATATAAAATGTATTCACTTGATCTGTACTTTTTTCCCCACCATAAATTCAGGGTATTTTAAATACACTCTGATTATGTCTGCAAATCATTTATATATGCTCTAATTTTTTTGATACTATAAATTCACTTTCAGGCTTGTGCCATCCTAAAAGAAGCAAAACCACAAGTGTTCTTACATGTTTTTTCTGCGCAGTGAACAATCCTGTAACAAATGTAGCTTAAGCATATGTATGTTAACATGAAACTAGAATAGTAAGACGATATACTGGCTTTGTTTTGAGTCTTGATTTTAATTTTATAGGTATTCCTTTAGAAATGAGTTGCACAATTGAGAAGGCACTTGCTGATGCTAAAGCTCTTGTTGAAAGATTGAGAGATCATGACGATGCAGCAGAATCTCTGATTGAGCAAACCACAGCTCTCAATAAGCGAGTAGAAGCGATGAAGCAGGTTTGATTTTTCTTTCTTGTTGATTCCATTTTGAAAAAAGCAGACATTTATGTATTGCTTGAATCATAAACGTCTGCTTAATAGTTTTTTTTTAATGTTCTATAAAACTTAAAAGTAGTTTGACTTGTAGGTTTTAATTTTACTTTAGACTGTCCTATAATTTTGTCATGTCCAGGTAATATATATATATGTATGTATATTCTAAAAACTGTATATTTGATTACTTGTTTTTCTGACAAAGTTGCACATTGGAGTTTAGAGAATATATGAATATGTTAGGTTCAGAGATATTTGACAAAGACCAAATAATATCTTTTACTAATAGTGACATATTTTGCTCTCATATTTTTATAATGTAGAAATGTTTATATTTTTCTTTATAAAAGTACTTAGGTGATGTTATTTAACAACAAAGTAGTTTTCGAAAATGATGTAAAGCAATATCTGGTTTATACTGTACTTCCTACCTTAATTTTCACTTAATGCTACCAGTTAAAGAAGAAATGAAAAGGGCTTCACTTCTTATTATCCTTATAATACGTGTAAGAATTTTCTTATAAAAGAACTTGCAAAAAAGAACTTTCCAGTGGTCTATGGAGTTTAGCTACCATTTTAAAAGCCTCCTTATTGACAAAATTTTCAACTCAAAGAGAATTATACAATTTCTTATATTATGATGGAAATCAGTTGGGGGAAATGTATATTCATAGCCTACTCTTGTGAAACTCATCCATCTTGTAAAAGGAAGCAACCCTGGGATACTGCTTTTAACAAAGCTACTGGAAATAATGGAAAAAGTTTACTTGTTTTGTTGCCCTAAACAGATTACATATCTCCCTAACTGTCCAGCTTGACTCATGCATTCCAAGAAACATATATCTAGTACTGAGTTGTAAAAACAAAGGAGTTTGACAATTAAAGAACCAGAAATGTTATAATGAATACATTACTAAGCGGCATATCAAAATGCCTTGAAAATGAAGGAGTACAGTTTTAAAGTTAGACTCACATTTATTTATAGTTTTTTTCATTTCTTTTGCACATGTTCTTTTTTACTAATTCACAATACCCATAAAATTAACCCTCTTGAAGGGCATAGTTCATTGGATTTTAGTACATTCACAGGTTGTGCAGCCATACTCACTATCTAATTCTGGTACAGTCTCATCACCCCAAGAGCTCGCTTCCACTAGCAGCTGTTCCCTAGTTCTCCCTTTCCTCAGCCCCTAGCAACTAATCTTTCTGTCTCTGTGGATTTGTCTCTTTGGGACATTTCATATGAATGGAATCATACAATATGTGGCTTTTTGTGACTGGTTTTTTAATGTAATTTTTTTGAGGTTCATCCATGTTGTAGCATAAGTTTTTTATTCCTTTTTATTGCTGAATAATATTCCATCATAAGGTTATAGTGCATTGTGTCTATCCATCAGTTGATAGACGTTTGGATTGTTTCTTTTTGGGGGCTATTATAAATAATACTGCTATGAATATTAGTGTACAAGTTTCTGTGTAGACATATATTTTCAGTTATCTTAGGTATATACCTGGGGGTAGAATGAATGGGTCATATAATAGCTCTGTGTTTAAATTTTTGAGGATCTGCCAGACTATTTTCCAAAGCAGCTACACCATTTTACATTCCAATCAACAGTACAATTTCTCTACAATCTGTCCAACACTTGTTATTTGACTTTTTGATTAAGAGCATCCTAGGGGCGCCTGAGTGGCTCAGTCGTTAAGCATCTGCCTTCGGCTCAGGTCATGATCCCAGGGTCCTGGGATCGAGTCCCGCATCAGGCTCCCTGCTCGGCGGGAAGCCTGCTTCTCCCTCTCCCACTCCCCCTGCTTGTGTTTCCTCTTTCACTGTGTCTCTCTCTGTCAAATAAATAAATAAAATCCTTAAAAAAAAAAAGATCATCCTAGTAGTTGTGAAGTGGTATCTTACTATTGTATTGAATTGCATTTCCCTAATGACCAGTAATATTAAACATCTTTTTATGTGCTTATTGGCCATTTGTATACCTTCTCTAGAGAAATGTCTCTTCAGATCCCTTGCCCACTTTTTTCCAGCTCTATTGAAATAGAATTGACATATAACATTGTGTAAGCTTAAGGTGTGCAAGATGATTTGATACACATATATATTGCAAAATGATTACCACAGTAGTTAGTTAACACCTGCATCACCTCACATAATTACCATGTGTATGTGATGAAAACATTTAAGATCTACTCTTACTAACTTCTAAGCATATAACACAATCTTATTAACTATAGTCACCATGCTGTACATTAGATTCCCCAGAACTTTGTTTGCCCATTTTTTAATGTATTATTATTAAATTAGGATTATTATTGTTATTGAGAGTTGTAAGAATTCTTTATGTATTCTGGATATTAGACCCTTATCAGATATATATCTGAGATATATACTTTCAAATATTTGCTCCCCACATGTTCTTTTTTGATCTTTTCATTAGTATCAGGAAGAAATTCAAGAACTTAATGAAGTTGCAAGGCATCGGCCACGGTCCACATTAGTTATGGGAATCCAGCAAGAAAACAGACAAATCAGAGAACTGCAACAAGAGAACAAAGGTAAGAGATATAGTCTTAAAACACAAAGAAGTTTGACAACTAAAGTTAAGAACCAGGAAATTATAATGAATTATGTTACTAAGTGGCTCATCAGAATGCTTTGAGAATAAAGGAGTGGGCTTTAAAGTTAGATTCAAATTTATTTAAAAAATATATTTTTTCATTTCTTTGGCACATGTTCTTTTATTACACATTTGAGATGTATTTCACATACCATAAAATATACCCTTTTGAAGGGTTCATTGGATTTTAGTTAAAATTGAATTTAGTTGAAAGAGCTGTAATATACAATTGGACTCTTAATATTTTCAAAAATGGGGAAATGGCCAACTAAATTTCCTTTTTGGTATTCTCATTTCTGATCCATATGCCCAAATCATATGTATTAATCATTATCCTTTCCTACATATGAATGTCTGCCTTGCATGGAATCATCCTAGATTCTTACCCTCAATATTCAGTTTGTGCCATTGTTGTTACCTATGAAGTAACTCACTTTCCTCCTCTGCAGAACCACTGCTTTGGTCTCTTGCTTTGGTGTTCATAGTCTCTTGAACTGATAGGAGGCCCTAATTGGCCTCTGTTATTTTAGTCTCTTCCCCCCCCTTCAGTCTGTCTCCAAAACAGGCATCAGATTCATTTTTCAAACATATATCTAATCATGTTATTTTTTTGCTTTAGAACCTTCATTGTATACTTATTTCCTTATCCAGAGCTTTCAAAATCAACTCAAGGCCTTTTTCTCTGTCTTCTTCCCATACCGCTCTTCTCCATGAAACCTTTGTTCTTGCTGTCCTGAACTAGTTCCTGAATACAACATCCGCTTTCATGCCTCCCTGTGTAGAATGCCCTTTCCTTTATTTTTCAACTTAAGGAATGCAAGTTCATCTCAATAATGTGAAACTTTCACCAGTTTCTCCTCACAGACTTTGTTTATATATATTTGGGTAGAGCTCTACGCTGTACTTTACACATTGTATTATAATTATTTATGCATTTGCTTTCTCCACTAGACTCTGAGCTCCATGGCCTTTTGGGTATTCTTAATATAGAGCATTATCTGGTACTTAATTATTATTCAGTAAATGTTTGTTCAAATGATTCTTTAAAACTGAGTTTTAAATGGTCATTTAAAAAACTAATAAAGGACTCCATTTGGTGTGCTTGCTTTCTTTATGTCAAGGTTTTTACACGTTTTCTTTTTGAAACACCGTCTTTTTTTTGGTAAATACAGTGGGGAAGAGAATATTTTGTACATCTTTAACTCAAGTTTGAGTAAAATATACTGTTATTCTTGTGATTCTTGATAGAATTGCGTACATCCCTGGAAGAACATCAGTCTGCCTTGGAACTTATAATGAGCAAGTATCGAGAGCAAATGTTTAGACTGCTAATGGCTAGCAAAAAAGATGATCCGGGTATAATAACGAAGTTAAAAGAACAGCACTCCAAGGTAATCCATTTTATAAGTATAACTGAAAATGAAAAAGAAGCACAATTGGTTAACTTGTGTTGAGATTTTTTTTTTTAAATCACAGGTATCTAACATGATATTGAATATTTCATCTTTCTGACATTTTATGCTTTTCCTTATTTTTGTCATTTCTTTTTACATATTTTGTTTGATTTACTCTCTTAACTCCTATTGTTCCCTAGTAGCTTTAACATATTTTCAAAAATAAACTTTATTTGGGAAGTAAAGGTAAGTATATTCAATTCAAAATTATTTTATAAGGTTATCTGGTTTTAAGAAATATTTCCTCTAATTTGTGTGTTGACATTTGTTGCAAAAACAGAAATTGAAATGCTGAAAAACTTTTTCAGAAATCTGAAACCAGCTAAAGGTAGATTTGTTTTCCTTAAGACTGTTTTCTGAATGAGGCTAATTAATCCAGACTATAAACAATACTGATTATGATGGAAAAACCATAGGGGGCAGGGAGGAAAAGAGCCAACATATTAAGATTTGACCCCACCCCCAACCCCCAGTCACATATCACTTAACACCATTTTTAGAGACAGAGCTGAACTGGTTAGAAATTAGTGTTTTTCCCTCTGTTCATTTTACTTATTGACCTCCCTGTGTCTGTTTTCTTTGTGTATGTCCCTATGTTCATTAGCAAGTGCTATGAAGACAAGTCTAATAATCCTTTCCTATTTATATTTTAAGCTGAATTTTAACTGCTGATGTGAATAAAAGTATTAGAATATTGTGATTTCTAGCTATTACCTGTATTGGATAATGGTGAGCTAACTATTATGAGTTAAAACTAACATTATTTAAGAAATACTGTTTTAAGACATGTTTTTATCTCTCAATTACTGAAACACATTTTAGAGTCCTTAAAATAATTCTTCCATCTTGGTGCTTGTAGGATTTTTAAATTATTAAGTATTCTATTAAAATTAAATACCTAGTAAATAGATCTTTGACAAGTTTGCATATTAAGAGAATTAGTAATAGATACCTCTTGTGTCAATTGTATAATAATAAATTAATAAATATGGGTTAATGTTATCTAACTATACTATTCATCTTCTAACCAAAAGGAATAACCTTGGATATTTAAGTGGCAATCTTTTGAATATAAATTTATCTATCATTAATGAGATCATTATAAAAACATATAAATTTAAATGTATAACTTGACTGTTTCTTTTAAAGGTACAAAGATGAATTGACTTAAATTAACTTAAATTATTGGTAAAATATAATCTTGAGAAATTCCAAAAGGCCTTTATGTTTAAAACCTAAGAAATAAATTTGTTAAGATCTAAAGAGATTGCTCTACCAAAAAATGTTTAGCATAAGATAGTGCAGGTTGCTAGTTCCATCTGGTAGCAGCTCTGCCAAAAGCAAATATTTTCTAGAACACATTAGAACACATTTAGCAAAGTTAAACATTTCTTAAGATAGCTGTAAACCATCCTTTATTATGTAGATTGAATTCATCTAAGTGCTGATCCTTCCATAAAATGACTGTTCAGTTACTTGTTGTTAATTCCAACTAATACATATTAATGTTTGTGATTTTGATTTTTCCCAAAAAGGAGACACTTCAATTAAACAAACATTTATTAACACTTGCACTGGCTTAGTTATTATTAATAATAAGATGAATAAATAATAAGTTCCATTACTTTGCCATAAGAGCTTATAGTGTAAACGGAGATACAAACATATAAGGTAGGATGTGATGAATCCTAAAATAGAGATATGATTTAATAGAGGAATACTAGTGGAAGCAAGATTAGTTCTCCTGAGGAGAATCTGGGAACGTGTCAAGAAAGAAAGACAAATCCATTTAAATCTAACCTTGAATTAATTATTGAGGGGGGGAAGGGTCAACAAGCAGAAGTGGGTGAGCAGAGAAACTTGTAGATAAAGGTGGAAAAATACGAGATTCCAGGACGTGTTTAGGTATTGACACTCTGATGAGCCTAAACACAAAAAAATTTTATAACACATTTAGGGGTAACAAGCGGAGTTACACATAACAGCATTTTGGCATAAGAGATCATTTTGAGACCACTGTAGTACAGAATTTCACCCTCACTTAGAAGTTTTTGAGCACAGATTGAAAAATCAATAAAAAGTTTGAGAAGAACTCATTTTTGTCCAAATACAGATCGCAAATACTCATTTTTACATTATTTTTGAACAGATGCCTTTTTGGAAATCTTAAAAAAACAAACATTTCAAACAGTTGGCTAACACGCATGAACTAACACTCATTCAGTTTTTAAATTACGGATGATATCCGTATTAACATTATAATGACTCTATACTACAGATTGACATGGTACATCGTAACAGCTCCGAAGGATTCTTCCTTGATGCATCTCGACACATCTTTGAAGCATCTCAACATGGACTGGAGAGGAGGCACTTGGAAGCAAATCAGAATGTACACTAAATAAAACAGTCAACTTTTGGGGTGTGGATGGAAGGGGGGGAGGTCCATTTAAAACACTCTTTGACATTGAATTTTCCTGCCAGTTTAAATCAGCAAATAAGTGAAATTGCTTTAAAAAAATATGCTGTGCTTTTGATAGCCATGCAAAAATATTCAGTGTAGAAACTTTAAATCTGTCATTAATTCTCTGTGTATTGTATCATACCCAGCCTGTTAGATAATTGCAGGCTTTAAAGGTTGTTAAAGCCAGATATTCATTTTGTTGCTACAAAATTTTATAAACAGCTGTCATCTTTGTGGACATCAAAGTGTTTTCTTGGAAGTCATTTTAATCTGATTTCATAAAAATTTTGTTTGAACTATTAAAGGAACAGTTTTAATTCAGATTTTTCATAGTTTGTAGTTCTTTAGTTTGAGTTCTCAACAACCTAAAAATGCTTTGTTTAGGTTTTATACTATATGTATATATGCTATATTGTCTTTATTATTATTATTGTGGCAGGTCTTTATTGAGCAAATTTGAAATAACCCTAAACAAAAGTTAAAAATGAAAGGCATTTCAAGAAAGTTCAAGGATTATATTACTGACACTCTTGCCTTTCAGACAGTTTTGAAAGCACAGCTCTTGGCCTCTTGTGTTCATTAAAAGACCTATGATACTTTCCTAAAGATTTTATTATAATAAATGAACCATCCATGAACTAGGCCTATAAAAATACTATTCTGTTTGAAGTCTTGGGGTGTTTTTTTCTCATGATTTAATTAGAATAGACTGTCCTGAAAAAATTAGTGGAATCTCATTTTCTTCCATTTTAAAAGCAAAGAATTACTTGCTTCCTGTACAGCCTTTTACCATAAAAGGACACTAAATGATAAACTGAAGAAAATGTTGGTATTCAGGATTTTTATTTATCATCCTCAGTCTGTTGCTGCCGTTGTCTGTACTTTACTTGCTTTTAAACATCATGCTCCCTTTCCAGAGGGAAGGATATTAATCATTTTTAAAATACTATTTCAGAATATGACAGATGTTTGTCTTGATAATTATTCTTGCTACCATAATCTAATCCAGGACTGTCCACTAGCACTTCCTGAAATGATGGAAAGGTTATCTGTGCTGTTCAGCACCATGTGGCTATTGAGCACTTCAAGTGTCAATAGTGCAACTCAGGGACTGAATTAACTTTTTAAAAGGTGTTTAATTTTAATTGACATTTATATAGCATCGTATTGGGTAGTGTAGATTAGTCCTTTTGTTTTGCCTTTCTGCATGCTAGCATTGTATAGGTGTCCCCATTAAAATAACCTAAGGACCTGCATTTTTGTTGGTTAGAACATACTAAATGTGTGGCTTGCTAAAGATACTGTTTGTTCTCCATTCTTCCACAATTTACTAGTTTTGTGGGTTTTGGAGGTCCTCTCCAAACCCTTTATACAAATCAGATATATACAGTTATTTAAGAGACAGGGTTATTGGGGAAGTTTTAGCTTTTGAAGTTTGACCTTAATATAATAAAATCACCCTCAACTGCCAGTGAATAATGGTCTTAGAAGCTGTTGAAAAAATGATTATTCTCAAGTTTCTGTTGATTTTTAAACCTCGTGTCTGTCTCTCTCTCTTGAATCTAAGCTCCTTGAAATCAGGGAACATGTCTTGATAGGTTTCAGATTCCTATTGCCTCGCAGGTGCGTGGCATATCATATAGGTGTGCAAAACAGAATAATAGCATGAGATTGGAAGAAATTTATGCTACCTGCTGCACCAAATAAATGTGGCTATTTTATACCTAAGTGATACTTTGAACAGTTTGCAAAGAAGGACATTTAATATTTTAATACTCAAAAGCAGATGTCTGTTCATTTTATTCAATATTTATTATCCATTATGTACCAGACACAGGCAAATAGAAACAAGATACAGTTCCTGCTCTCAAAGAAGATTATAATCTGGAAAAGTTTCTAGGTTAGATTGAGATCAGTTTTTAGACACGGATAATACAGAAAAGATTTGTAAATCATGAAGATGTTAGGGGTAAAGAGATCGAATGTGTCAATAATTTTTGTCTTCCGCATTACTTTGATTAGTAGTATATGTAGGTATAAAAAAGGAAAAGGTGTTGATCATTTGTGGTGAGAGGAATATGAAATATGAGTATTCTTCTTGCTAGTGGGTTTAGTTATATTGTGCTGCTTATCCTTACTTGTAGCCCTAACAGAAGTCTGATTTCAAAAGCACATTCATGGTCAGTCAACTTTCTTGTAAATATGTTTGGTATAGTACCTCCATGTTAAATGGCAATGTAAGAATATTACATTCATATTAAGTGGCAATGCAGATCTTTTTAAAAAGGAGAGGATCCAAAATAAAAATAAAGTATTTCACTGATTTGCAACTCCCATCTCTTTTTTTCAGGAATTACAAGCACATGTTGATCAGATAACGGAAATGGCAGCAGTAATGAGGAAAGCCATTGAAATTGATGAACAACAGGGTTGCAAGGAGCAGGAGCGAATATTTCAACTTGAAGTAAGTTTTAAATTGCAAATGTGGGTGAAAACTGTCCATACAAAGATTTATGCCAGAAAATACATCCTATTTAAAAATATATGTATACACTTCTCTGGAAAACTGGCAATGTTCTCTTTCTTAACCTGGATACTGGTTATACGGGTATATAATGCAAGACCATTTCCATAGTAATAGAAGAGTCTAGGATCAGTAGTAACTTATAGCGATATTTGAGAAAATTGATGTTTTGATCCTGTGTTGCTTCCTGTTATTGGGTGAATATGCTTTTTAATTTAGTAATTTAAAAAATTCCTTCATTCTGTTGGAGATCATGATGATGCAGGGAAAATTTTTTTAATCCACAAATATTCTTTGGGCACTCATATTTTTCTGGGGAATGTAAAAGCTTTTCTGTCCTTTATTTTGTGGTAGCAAAGGCATAAATCATTGTTGAATAATTCAAATCAGTAGAATAGACTTTTATACTTTAGAAGCTTCATTTTGAAATCATGGTGGAGATATTACTGGTTATAAAGGGCCAAAAGTGATTTCTGTCTCTAAGCATTCTTTAAAACAGGGGTAAGCAAACTTTTTCAGTAAAGGACAAGACAGAAAATATTTTAGGCTTTGCAAACCAGACATTCTCTGTTGCGGCTACTCAACTCTGCCGTTGTAACACAAAGCAGCCATATACACAAAAAAGATTGTATATTCCTATAAAGTTTAATTTACAAACAACAGACCTCAAGCCAGGTTGTATGTAGTTTGCTGATCCCTGCTTTGTACCAATGAAACTTGGAAAGTAAGACTGAAGACAAAGTGGTTGAGAATTATAAAAGTTATTTTTAAATGTCTGCTAATTTCTTACAGTAGCTAATCTAGGAAAAAAAGTTGGTTATCAGTGCTAGATCTGGTCACTTCCCTTGAAAAATATCACGATTCACTCACTCAGCCCTGCTGCTTTCAAATTCCAGTGAAGAAAACAAACCAAACCAGATGGCTTGTCCTGCATTCCACGCTCTCATGGAAAGGAGTAAAAGTACTAAAGTACAAAGAGGTTCTAGTCCCAGGGTATTATTCACAGGCTTTGTTGAGTTTATAGAACTATAAATCTAGGTGTTATTTATTTCATCTATACTGTGAGTGTAAAACAAGGCAGTTTCTGAGCTTCCATCTACAATCACAGCTGAATAAGGCTTTGCACTGGTGGAAAACACTGAGCAGTTTCTATCTCTTTAAAAAAAGTATTCTCTGGATTCAAGTTGTCAGTTTCAACTGCATCTGTCATTGAGTATATGTCTGCCAATGACAGAACTTTCTTTTTTGTTGTTTTTGAATGATAGAACCTTCTGTCACAGCTTCATATGTTTGGCTTAAGATACGTTTGTATTCTTGGGGCTATCTTGCTGACTACATCTTTGTTTTTGCCCTCTTTTAGCAAGAAAACAAAGGCTTGAGAGAGATCCTTCAAATAACTCGAGAATCATTTCTGAACCTTAGGAAGGATGATATGTCTGAAAATTCATCTTTGTCAGCATTAGTGACCAATAGTGATCTGAGTCTGAGGAAGAGCTGAAGAGCCTGTAAGTCTGTGAGCTTCTTATAAGGCTCCAAATGGTGACTGGGACTGGCCCACTAAAGTGAATGAATGAACAGAAAAATCTGTCTCAAGCTACCCTTTGCTTTATTTTTTTCTGTAGTATGTACAGTGCACTGGCAATGACATTCTTGAGATAGCAACAAAAAAATGCATAATTAATGGTCATAGACTTTATTCCAAAATAAAATTTAAAATAGAAACTTTGTTAATTGATGAACAAACTGAAGATTTTCTGAGTGCTGAACTGTCAAGAGCTTTCAGCAGTGCAGTTGGCATTCTGTATGATACTTGGGTAAGTGTGATTATCCCCAGTAAGTGCTTGGGAATTCATAAAATTATCCGCATTTTGCCACAGTTTTGTGAATGGAAGATTGTCATACTAAATTTTATTTCTCCTCCCTCTATGGTGTCAGAGTTAACAAATAGCTTTATGTACCATGAGACTTCAGCTTTAATGATTGCCTGTCTACCTTCCCATAAATGTAAATTTTTATCAAAGAAAATTCAGTTAGCAAGGCTGTAGGAATGTTTTATATATGCACCATAAACAAAAGAGGTAATTTAATTTTAGCTAATTTACCATAATTAAAATAGTCAGCTAACAACTGTCCATAAGTTCCTTAAGTATATGAAATATCATTTCAGGAATGAAAGAGAAAGAATATTACTTTCTAAGAAAGAAGATCTTCTAAGAGACATATTAGTAGGTTAAACTACTCCTTTGAAAGATTAAGTTTTGGTTCTAAATCAATAATGAAGATGAGATTTTTCTCTTCTCTGGTTGATCTTTAAGTATATTACATAGCTCTTTTAGCTAACAGTTGAAATGTTTGATATAGCAAGCTAGGTATGGTAATTTCAAAGTAAACAAATTTGCTCTGCCTCATTGAACCCTTTTTTAAAAGTGTTCTTAAGAGATACAGAAAGTAAGCTAAAATTTCAAAAAAAAAAATTGTTTTCTGGATCTATTCTTAAGCTCTATCTGGTCCTCATAACCTGTTAAGGTTTTTCTTGTAACCTCTCAGTCCATAGGGGGATTGGGGGGTAGGAAATATATGGATTTATAAGTATTTGTTTTATTTTTTACAAAATAATATCCAGTATTTAAATTTTTAAAAGCCACTAGAAATAGAAATGTACTTTAACATCAATTGAAATCTAAATTTTTCTTATTTTGTGATTATAGAATAAAAGGATAAAAGAAAAATATCACATGATTAAATATACTCATTTATATTAAAATTAGCACAGTAGCAAATTCTACTTTTGGGTATGTAATTTGTTAAAGAAATATTCACATGGTGATTTTTGTGTATAATTTCATATATTGGTAAAATTCAAAACCACTTTTCACTTTGAAATTTTTCTATCTTAAGTTTGGAGTAAGTGGGGTCGATGGGGCTGACTGAAAGGGCTAATGGCCCAAACACTGAATAGATCTCATTTCTCAGAGGCCTTAATTGATATTTTATAAATGACAATTTTTATTTTTAAACTTTTCTATTGGTTTTGGGGAAAGTATCTATTAATTTGGTGGCACATTCATTCATACAGTTTTTATCCCAAGTCAGAATTAAAGAAAATAAGCTACACAGTTGAGATTAAGTCTGAGGCAATTCATTGAGGCAGCTCTATTACAGAATGTTACTTGATAATTATTTTTATAAACAAGTTAATTTATTCTTAGTCTTCTTACTTGGATATAATTTTAAGATCTTGGTGTTTAAAGATATTTACTTTGTTATATAGCAACATCCATACTTTTTTTTTTTTTTTAAAGCAAAACCTTAAATTTATGTCTGAGAGTGTGTACTGCATAAGAGCCTGTTTTATCAATAAAGATGAACGATTGAAATTGATACGGTCTCCAAGTTAATTTGAGAACAATGCTTACATTTATTAATAGTTTATTTTTATGGCATCTTCTCTCTTACCACAAAACTAGTACTTAGCAACAACTTCTATCTGTATTTCTTAGGAATTGGCCAGCAACTTATTCCTGATCCTGCAAGCCTTTTTATTACATGTGGTGGGTTTAAGAGTGTCCCCGCAAAGGTATGTCCAGGTTCTAACCTCCTGTACCTGTGAATGTGACCATATTTTAAGTTTTTGCAGATTTAAGGATCTTGGGATAAGATCATCCTGGATTTAGGATGGGCCCTATATCCATTGACCAGTATCTTTAAAGAAGGATATTTGAAACAGGCATGAGGGAGAAGGCCATGTGAAGACAGAGGCAAAGAGTTATGCAAGCCTCAGGACCCTGCGATGCCACCAGAAGCCAGGAGAAGGGTATGGAATGCATTGTTCCTCAGAGCCTCTGGAAGGGGCCAGCCCTGCTTGATTTCAGACTTTTGGCCTTCTTGATTTTTCAGAACTGTGAGAATAAATTTCTGCTAAGCCACCCAGCCTGTGGTGATTTGTTATAGCAGCCCTGGAAAAGGAGTATCTATTTATCATCTATCCACTACTTTTTATTTTATATAGGAAATACAATTCTAAAAAAACAATTATATACAACCTCACAGATAAAGGGTTATCTGCTCAACTTGATATTCTTTATTATAAAGGTGACTTCCAAAATTTTTTATTTCTAAACTGCCTCAATGATTGAAAGATTATAGATCCATAACTCAATTTTTGGTGATCTCTACGTTTTCTGATGGTCAGAGTAAAATAGGATTGCATTTTTCAGTGAAACATCGATGAAGAATAATTTCTAATTGGAATTTGAAGGGGCTTTCTTTTTACCTCAGTGGTTGCTTTTGTTCTTTCTTCTGACTTAAAATTAGAGAGCCCCAGGGCTCAGTCCTTATTTCTACTCTGTATTCCTACTCACTTCCTTGGTGATCTCATCCAGTCTCATGACTTTAAATACCACCTGTAATGCTGATGACTCCCAAATTTACAGCTCTCATTAAACCTCTCATTAACTCCAGACTCCTTCAACTGTAACTATCAAAGAGAGATCTCAGACTCAACATGCTCAAAGCAATCCTTACTCTCCAGCCATCTCAGCTGATAACTCCGTCTTTTTAGCCGCTAAGGCAAAAAAACCTTGGTGGCATCTTTGACTCTACTTCCTCTTATGTCATACACCCAATTCATCAGCAAATCCTACTGACCCTCCCTTCTAAATATATCAGAATCCTACCATTTCTCACCATCTCCACTGCTTCCCCAGGTTAAAGCCACATTATGATAGGTGGTACAGTGAACAAATTAGATTCGACCTAAATATCATACAATAGGGAAATAGTTTATGTCCAGATTATTAAATTAATTTACTATCAATATCTACCCAGTGCAGTTTATTATATACTACGGCTTAAAAATTCTAGCAACGGTAACAAAATATTACCTAAATTTGCATAACAAAAACCTTAATACTAAATTGCACATATAATTACAACTATGTAAAAATCAAATGCATAGGGGGAAATGTCCAGAAGAAAATAACATCAGTATACTTCCAACTAATTCCGTTGTTTTACATACACTAGTCAATTAGTTACAAAAAAACTTTGGTTTGCAGGCAACAGAAACTATCTTTATATAGATGTCATAATTTATTCAACTATTTCTCCTACTGATGGATATTCACACTGTAATTTTTGTTAACATAAAACAATGCTTCTTTAAACATCTGTGTACATATTTTCTGTACTGTACCTATTTCGCGTATATAAATTCTCAAAAGTTTATGTTCCTTTTTGTTACAATTTATCTTTTACCTAAAGGAAAAAATAAATGTACACGGTTAAAAATCCAGCATACAGAAAATATGACAGCTCAAAGTCAATCTCTTCCTACAACTTATGTCTTCCCAGAAGTAATTACAAGTTTCTTGTGAATCAGAAAAACTTAATCTATAAAAAAAAATTAAAAATAAAACCATTTAAAGATTTTATTTATATGAGAGAGAATGAGAGAAAGAGCATGAGAGGGGGAGGGTCAGAGGGAGAAGCAGACTCCCTGCTGAACAGGGAGCCCAATGCAGGACTCCATCCCTGGACTCCAGGATCATGACCCGAGCCAAAGGCAGTTGCTTAACCAACTAAGCCACCCAGGCGCCCCTATAAATGCTTTTAAACATACACACACACACACACAATCGGAATCTCAAATACACCTTGGTTCCTCAATTTTTTTTTTCCAGTTAATGATATCCCTTGCAAGTTTTTTTTTCCATATGAGGAAAAAGGAGTAAACCTACATAAAAGGAAAAGCATAAACCCACTGCTTTGAAATAACTAAAGCCTTCAGAAAATTCACTATATTGAAATCAGTATCAGTAGGTAGAACTGGACCCAGAGTAAAAACATCTTACTCTTGAAGCACAGGATATATACTTCTTGAGTATCACACATTGCTAGGAAAGCTACATTTGGGCTTTCTATAAAACTAACAAAGAAGAAAGCTGGTTAGAATCAGTGTTCCAAGAGCTTGTCCCTGTCCCAGTGTATAACCCCAAGCCTTCACATTGCTTCCGTCTGTATATACAGTTGAAGATGAATAGGGCTAGACCTTGGCTACTTTAAAATGCCAAGGATTTATCAGCTTCATCTCAAATTTCAGCACCACTCAGTGGTCAAGTACTCAGTGTTATTAAATCACAGGTTGATGTGAGATCAAGTGAATGAATTCTTCAAATGTTAACTTCTAGAATATGTTCATTTTAAGACCTGTCTCTAACTGGAATATAAATAAAAACTTTATAAGGATTTTATTCTTGGTCATGCAGACTCTAGACCTATAGAATATAAGAGGTTAAAAACATCATTCAGGAGAAAATTCTGTAGAGAATCACTGGTATATATCATAAAGGAATTTAGGAGGGAGAGCTGGTTTGGAAGAAAAGTAGCTCTACTTGTGAAATGGAAGACTGTCCTCTGTTGAAAAACTTTCAGGCATTTTTTTTTTAAGATTTTATTTATTTATTAGAGGAAGAGAGCATGGACAGAGGAAGAAGCAGGCTCCCCGCTGAGCAGGGAGCCTGACATAGGGCTCCATCCCAGGACCCTGAGATCATGGCCTGAGCCAAAGGCAGATGCTTAACCGACTGAGCCACCAGGCGCCCCAAAACTTTCAGGCATTAATAAGCAAGATGGAGATTTTTTTTCAGAGGAAAGCCTTTAATTCTGTCCATGAGAGTAGTCCTCTAGAACTGTAGGCCTAGCCCTCGCAATACATATATTTCAGTTTTAAGCAATTTTTATATATGGATGGTTTGCTCCAAATGAGGCGGCTAGTTTATTTTAAAAAGGTGTTGGGGCGCCTGGGTGACTCAGTTGGTTAAGTGTCTGACTCTTGGTTTTGGCTCAAGTCAGGATCTCAGGGTCGTGAGATTTGAGCCCTGAGCCAGGCCCAGCGCTCAGTGCAGAGTCTGCTTGGGATTCTCTCCTTCTCCCTCTGCCCTTTCCCCCTCCTCATGCACTCGCACTCTCTAAAATAAATAAAATCTTTAAAAAAAAAAAAAAAAAAGGTGTTAAGGTCCAGTTCAATTGCTGAAAACACTGAACTGGGGAACAAAGGCACACTTAATGTGTCTCAACTACTTCTTCCATCTGCATCATTTTCTGATCTTCCACCCCCTTCCTTAAAGCTCTGCCCAGTTCAGGCAAGCCAGAGAACATGCAAGCCAGTCTGGACAATAGAGAATCCATTAGCAGGAGGAGTCATGAACCATGGTGAATAAGCCTTCTAGCTCCTAAGAACTTCAAAGTAAAAAAGCTATCGTGGCCATCCTTTAACCTCCTTCCAAGGGAAGGAATCCACACAGGGGGTGGGGGTGCAGAGTCAGGTATATTATACTTATATAGAGGTATGTTAATAGGACTCTGTAACAGAAGGAAAGAATTTGAGGACCACAGATTGTAGATCATTCAAGTGTTCTGACCCCCCTGCCAGGAAACAACTGCTAAATTCTAGGGACTTAGGAGAAAATGAAAAAGAAAGGTAAATAGACAAGATATGCTCTGTGCAGTTTTATAGTATAGATAAAATTTAACAAGGAAGACAGACAATAAAAAGAAACCATCTGATCTAATAATCCCACTTCCGGGTATATAGCCAAAGGAAATATAAAGCAAGATCTTGAAAACAATGGCTAATTCCCATGTTTACTGCAGCATTATTCACAATAGCCAAGACAGGGAAACATCCTAAATGTCCATCAGTGGGTGAATGGATAAAGATGTGGTGTGTATACATATATAATTGAATATTATTCAGCCGTGATAAAGCCTGCCCTTTCCAACATGGATGGACCTTGAGGGCATTATGCCAAGTGAGAGAAGTCAGAGAAAGACAAACAATGGATGATATCATGTCTATGTGGAATCTAAAAAACCCAAATATCTAGTAACAGAAAGTGGAATGGCGGTTACCAGGAGCTGGAGGTGGGAGAATTGGGGAAATGTTATTTAAGGAATGAACTCGCAATTAGATAAAATCTGGAGCTTTTCAAAGGATTATGGTCAACAATACTGTATTATAAACTTCAAGGTTGCCAAGAGACTACATCCTGTTTTCACAAAAAGAGTAATGATGTGACATGACAAGAGGCATTAGCTCACTCTGTGGTGGTAATCATACTGATACTGTAACATAAATGTACCAAATCAAATACTGTACTCAAACTTACATAGTGTTGTAGGTCAATTACATCTCAATTTAAAAAAAAAAAAAACCACCACCAACAACATCCTTTCTGGATCAAAATGTGAAAAGCAAAGAATGGGCTCACTGACCCCACCAAGCACCAAAGTGAAGGGCCGCAAGGACTGGCAGGGCACAGGGGAGAGACTCCTCTGGGGGCTTTCCACAGAGAAGGGAAGGCCTGGAAGCTTTTCATTACGCTTTCAACCCCACTACGTGGGATGCACTCAGCCTCCTTGTGGTTTGGTACTCCTACTCCTCTTCCAAGTCTCAGCTTAAGTGTCATTTCAAGGAATTCCTCCCTGGCATCCGGATTCTACCCCCCATCAATTTTAAAGTTCATTGCATATTGTACCTCCTCTGTGTAACTACTCTAGTATCTGTCTCATCACACTCAAAACCATGAGGCGGGGGCCATGCCAGTATATTTTGCCATCTTCTTCCTAGTGCCCAAGGCATGGCCTGGCACTTAGGAATTCAACACATATTTATGTAATGAGTAAAGGTGAGATCCAAGTAAAAACTACTATCATTGTACGTGGGGGGTTTCTTGTTGTTTGCCTCTTATGCTGATATAGCCGGATCCAGACCTGCCAACCTCCCCAGTGTAATGATTATATGGTAGTCCTTGGGTAAGCCCAAGCTTCCACTAGCTTGAGCCCCTCTTTACCTCCATTTCCTAGAGTGGTCCTTGCAAACACAGTGGCCAGATTGCCCAGAAGTCTTCCAATCAACAATCAGGGTAAAATGATTTCTGAAGTGTATTAGTTTCTAGCTAGCGCTGCCATAAAATACCACACACGGGGTGCCTTAAACAAAAGAAATTTATTTTCTCACCATTCTGGAGGCTGGAAGTCCAAGATCAAGGCTGGTTTCCACTGAGGCCTCTCCTCTGCTCACAGAAGGCTGCCTTCTCACTGTGTTGTCACCAGTTCACCAGCAGAAGAAAATTGAAAATTGATCAATGGTTTACATTTTCATTATGATACAGTGTAAAGCACACTTGGATGGAAGTCAGGTATCCCAAATTTTGATCTGGGCACTATTCCTGATAATAGTGACTTCATATAATTGACTCCATCAAGAATTTCCTTAGTTATAAAGTAAGGGGTCAGATCACATGATCTCTTAAGGCCTGTACCTGGTCTAATAGTCTAGCAATTTCCTTGGTAGAATCCATTTTCTATCCCAAACTCCTACAGAACTCCACTGGTCCATAGCACTAGTTAGCTGCTGTGGTTTGGCAACCTGGTAGCTAACCTGTAACAGGTTAATTGGAACTAAAACATTTAAGGAATAGTGTAACTAATTTTCTGGTAATACTAGTACTTCTTTTCTTCAGTTGGACAAACCTGAAGTGCTAAGGACACCAACACAAATTAGTCCACCAAAGACACCAGGTTTCCTTCTAACAAGGGATATAAATGTTAATACACTGCCTCAGATTTCCTTCATTTCCTATTATTTCATTTAGGATTAAACTAAATCTTTAAAATAAAGATTTAATTCTCCAGATGAAGTAATTTTATACCTATGAAACTTCTCTCATGTCTTTGTTGCTATGGTACAAATACAGTTGGTTAAAAAATTTAATAATAATGAGACTTTCAGCATTTTTTTCAAAATAGGTATTTATTATTAAAATTATACAAATTGGCTTTTTATTACTCAAATTATGAAAATTTTTAAACACTTTGTCTCAAGCCTCCAAAAAAGTGTGCTCTGTCTTTACAGTCTTCAGTGGCAATACACTGTGATGGTACAGAAAATAACTCATAAACATTCCAAAGAACTTTGTTAGAATGTACAAGGATATGGCAGAAGCCAGAATCCTTAAAGTGATTTAAAAAAAATTTCAAGTTTAAGTATTACTGAAGTTACATAAACAGTTACAGAATAATAAACACCTATATGTAATTTTGCAAAGGAAAAATGATTAGTTTTGTATGTCTGCACTTTGTTTCAGCCTTTCCAAAAACACTTTTAAAAATGCAAAAACTGAAAATTTTCCAGTTACCTGAAACTTCAAAAATCTATTGTACTTTGAAAAAACTCTTAAAAGCAGCATCGTTTAAATAGTGGCTGACTCTCAAATGTGTGTGCAACCAACCACAACCATCCTCACTATGACTCAGGCTTGTCGGAGTCCCCAGCTTACAATCCACAGCAGAACCAGAGGCAGCAAGCATCTCTGACAGTTAAGAGAAAAGGCCATGAGGAGTAGGTATGCAGCCCAGGGTATCCAGGTGCTTGCTTGTGGGGAAAAAGGGTCAAAACTGAAGGGACTTTCCTTACAGAATCCAAGGTCCTAATTCAAAGCAGCTCCTTTAAACACCTAATTCCTTTTTGACCCCCTCCTCATCACTAAAACAGATGGTACAAAGTCTTTATACAAAAGAAAATTTTTGAAACCTGTGTTTTACATCAATGCTAATTACAACCAATTTAGCAGAAAGAACTACAAAATGCAAATTTTAAAAGATTTCCTTACTAATGGAACTATAGATTAGGGTAGGAGCCAACTGGTTTCCCAAGAAACAATTCTAATGCACTTTAAATTGGAAATCAGATGTCAACACTACTTTAAAAGGCCTTTAAAGAAAAAAAAAAATGAGGCATTGTATACATATCAAAGTTTTATTATCTATATAAGTTGACCTATTTTCAAATAACTGACATAATTTAGTATTTAAATTAGCATTTTAAGCAATAAAAGGCAAAAACAAAGTGCCTACTGAACTATACACTTTATGATTGATACAGTAAATGTGTAATTTTACCACAATTAAAAATAAACAAAAGAAGGGTACCTTTTGATAATATATCAATGAGGACACCACAATATTGTGCAAAGCACAGATAGATACAAAAGCCTGTTTTGTTCTCAGACTTGCACCGGAGATGGCTGAAGCAGGCTGGGCATACACACCAAAGCTGGGGCACCGCTTGAGTTGTACTTCAGGATCACACTGACCGAGCCCTTTGGCATCTAAAGAAGCAGAGGTGTTCTCTCTCCAGCTGGCTGTTCCTTCCGGAAGAGTTCTTTGATCTGGGTTAGTTGGCCACAGAGCCGCTCTCTCAATGGAGGGATGTGGTAGCTAGGGTCCAGAATGTTCGTAACTCTGCGCTCCCTCTCTCGCTTCCATAACTTGTACGGGTGGGGAGGAAAAAACGGTCGCCCTCTTTCTCTTCGAATCTGTAATGTAATTCCACTTACGGCAAGCATCCCCCATACAGCCAGGATAATAAAGTCTAAAAAACAGCAGGAAAGAAGTTTGAACTCTTGTATTTTAAAACCTAACAGAGCTCTAACACTTAACCTTTCATAGTTTAAATCTGTGTCATTCTTTCTCAGCAATATTAGACTTTCTGTGAGTTTGGCCAAACGTGTATTTCCTCACTTACAGCCGAGGAATGAATAAGGAAGCTACAGTCTTAAATTTTAAAATGGGAATTTTCTATCATAGGCATTTGAAAGTCCAGAGAGGCTGTAAGAAATCAGTTGTTTGGATCCCTGGAATTCCAACATTCTGTGACCAGTGCCCACAGGCGTGGTTGGTTTTTTTGTTTTTCTGGGGCTGGGGCGGGGAGAAAGCAGTCCTCTAGCTACACCTCACAAACGTACATCACAGAACATTAGATGCCACCCTGCTTTTTTCCCCCCATTCCACTCAATATGGGGCCCCACCCCCCTCATGCAGAGTGATAGAAATGCATGAAGAGATTCAACAAACTGTAACTGAGCTTCTAGTAAAGGCTTGACAAAATATTGTTTTGTATGTAAAACTTGCAAGACACATGGATTTCAAAGTCTCTATGTAGCATCAACCTCTTATCCAGTGAGGGCAGGCTCAGGATGGTAGAGGGAAAGATATGTCCTTAAATAGTCACAGCAATCATGATTATGCTTATATATCTTCAACAACAAGACATAATTTTCCATCTTCCATATTTTTAACATTTCTGAAACCAATACATCCTACATTCATTGTGAACATTTAATTTAGCCATTTTTTTCTTCAAAAAGTCTATGGAGATGACTTTTCTACTTTAATGGGTAGAATCTTACAGTTGCAGAAACAATAACACCTTCTGATTGAAAATCACTTTTTCACTTTCAAGTAGCAAATTACGTGCTTCTTTAAAGGAAGGAAACAAAGGAATAACTTTAACAATCAGGCTGTCATTCTCATCCCTCATCCCACCCCAACCAAACAGCTTTGTTCCCAGGATTTTTCTCACCACTGGGAACTGACCAGGTAACCTAAGTAATCCTGGTTGAGAAATTTCTTAAAGTTCATTTAGAAGATTTTTAGAAGTATGAACTTCAACCACCTTACAAATTTAAATTCTTTTCTCCCATGATCATAAGTTATTATTAACAGAAGGCTCTAATACATTTGTATGGTGTGAGTTTCCTCCTCTTGTCCAGTTAACCTTCTTTCAGTCTAGTTACCAAGTGCTCTTGTTAGCACAAGCGGGCCAGTATTCTTACTTGACTATCACTCGGGTTCTTGGATTTAGTCTTACCATTAGTTTGAAAAGGCACAGTTGTGAAAGCTCTGTGGAAATCCACGTTGAGTGCTCTCTTGAGTACATTCAAAGTGATGTAAGAAAGGCTTGTATACAAGTAACTGTCAAAGGCTAAGACCACCGAGTAGGAGCCAATGAATCCACAAGTCAGTATGTTTAGCTGTGGAAGAGTGAAGCGTTTAGGCATCGCCGCTAGTAGAACAAGGAATAGTTTTTAACCCTCCCCAACTGGCCTCAATCACAGGGAATCCCTTCTGCTCCCTCAGGGCACATGAAATGGGGTCAAGTCTCAGCACTGAATAAAGGTTACCTGGAAGGTTAAACCGAAAACCACCGTCCACACCCACAGTGAGTTCTTACTCATAGGAAATGTCTTCCCTGGGGCGCCTAGGTGGCTCAGTCATTAAGCGTCTGCCTTCGGCTCGGGTCATGATCCCAGAGTCCTGGGATAGAGCCCCATGTTGGGCTGCCTGCTTCTCCCTCTCCCTCTGCCTGCCCCCCTGCTGTGCTCTCGCTCTCTCTCAAATAAATAAAGTCAAAAAAAAAAAAAGGAAATGTCTTCCCTGTGAAAGAACCTCAATAACAGTCTAATTAGATGAAGAACACTTTGTCTGGAGAGACTGTTGAAACTAATGATCCATCAGCTTGTGCATTTACAGTGAGCTCAACCTCTCTGCTCCCACTGTTCAAAGCATACTGACAGCAGTGACCAGCCCCACTTGATGAAAAAAACACTGTGCTAATTGTAATCAGAACTTCTCTTGCTTTCACAGTAACAAGGCTAATTAAAATTAATCATTTCCTAAAGATTCTCATGTAGCTAGCTCTCCTCGGTAAATAAAACATGCAAAATGATGCAGTGAGTGAACGAAGGCCCGGGACAATAGGATGAATAAATCTCACTTGATGAAACACTTACTATTCTTAGGCAGCCCATGAAAACTACTGGAATGATAACAGCTATACAAGAGAAGGTCACCCAGAACACACCATCGTCTTGAAAAATCTTCAGGTTTCCTGAAAAAGCAAAAAGAAAGCAAGAGTTAACAGGTTTACCAAGTTCAATTTCATTTTCTCAACATCTAAACACAGACATGCATCAAGATTTATAATCACCAGGGAATAGGTTGACAATTAGAAATGAATTCTGACTTTTTTCATTTAACTGCCAATACAATCAACTTTTAAGGATGTGTCTTAGAAGGTTGAGGGGTGGGAGGAAAATCAAGCAGGTACATGCTCTGCATTTATTCCCAGGAAAATTCAGAAGAGGCTGGACTAGTCCAAGCTCTTCCATTCACTAGCTGCGATACTGAGCCTGTTTCCTAACCCATAAAATGAGAAGACTGAACTATTTCGTGGCCAAGCTCCAAACCATCCTTCCTTGCTCTGTTTCTATCACTCCATGATTTTGTACTGCAAAGTAAAAAGTGCAAGTAAATGGCATTCAGAGCTAACTATTTGAACTCCTACCCAAAATGAGCAGCAAAATCCATTTACTAGATTTTTACCATCAATGCATTTCCTGCCCAGCCACTGCATCCTGGAAGATGTGATTCCTCATGCATCAGGAAAGACGGAAGCTAACCACTTTCCTGCGCTTCTACTAAACTCTTCTCCAAAATGCGGCACGTCTACAGTGACCCGGGAAGACTCTATCAGAAGTCCTATTTATAAATTTTAAATTTTTTTTTTTTAAATGCTCCTTCACTGCATTCAAGGATGCACTCTTTTTTTGTTTTTTTTTTAAAGATTTTATTTATTTATTTGAGAGAGAGAGAATGAGAGACAGCATGAGAGGGAGGAGGGTCAGAGGGAGAAGCAGACTCTCTGCCGAGCAGAGAGCCCGATGCGGGACTCAATCCCGGGACTCCAGGATCATGACCTGAGCCGAAGGCAGTCGCTTAACCAACTGAGCCACCCAGGCGCCCTAAAATGTGCCACTTTGGCATGTGGATTATTTTTAGTTGAAGGCAATCAAGACCCGGCAGGGTCAGGAAAAACTTTAATAGCTTCACTAACTGCCTAAAAGAATTTACATAGGGAGCCTGACCCAGAAAGAGAGCAACTACCGGTGATAACGATTTTATCTGAATTACTTAACTGCCTGGTCGGGCAAACATCTGATTACCAAATGTCTGCTCTTCTTCTTTTCTTGTGACTTGCCCTCCCCACCTTTGAAACCCCAGGCACCGACCCCATTCCTTAGCTCCGGGTGACAAAGAAGGCTCAACTGCCTGACTGCCTTTGGGTCCCATACTTTTAAGGGGTTCCTGTACATACAAAATTAAATTTGTTCTCTTGTTAATCTGTCTTTTATCAATTTAATGATTAGACCAGCCGAAGAACCTTAGAAGGATAGACGGGAAATTTCTCCTGCCCTACAAAAGAAAGTTAACCTACAAGTTAACCACATTCTAAGCATTCTAAGTAAAAACTGAATTACTTAAAATAAAAAAAAAAAAATTCCCAGAACCATCCCCTGTGCTGCTGCCCTAGATGACAAGTAGGTATGTTAGAACGCCTGGGGTCTGGCAGACGGTGGGAGTGAAGGCTGGGGTATAAGACAACCGGGAACGAAGCACCAGGTTCCCAACTCGGCTGCCAGCAGAGCAGTGCCAAGTTGATCTGTGGGATAAACTGGGCTTCCACTTAAGATTCACTTTGTACTGGCCCTCCCTAAAGCGCCACATCATCAATAGAAATTTCCAGAACTCTACAGGCAAGGCCCCAAGTCCCTGATGGGGCAGTATCTGTACACAGAGAACCCGAACAAGGTCTTGCAAACAGTGAACTGAACACAGAAAACATGACACATCTCCTACCCAGCGGAGTGAAGAACATCACTGAGGAGATGAGGAAGCCCAGCACTAATCCAACACACAGCATGCAGAACAGAAGGATTCCAAATCGCCACCAAGCAGCTACCAGGAGAATCCCACCAACACTTCCAGCGACGGCTGTCAGAATCAGACGAACTGCACAGAAGGAGATGAACTGTTGGACCAGAGGCAGCTTTTCCTACCACATGCGCTAGACACACACCACCATTACCAGAGGCAGCCTTAGCCTTTCTGTAGGTCAGGCCCTGAGGCAGTGCCCTGACAACCAGCACGGAAAGGCCTTCTCTGAGGAGGGGCTGGTCTGAGCTGCGCAAACCAGCAGGTGAGCTAAACCTCCCAGGCAAGTGATAGGTGTGGCTTGGCACAACCCATAAATCGGGGCTGAGGAAGAAGGGGCAACAAGCATTCTGTTAAATGTGACAGGGAAGGATGGGTTGTGTTTGTTTTAAGGTAAAGAAAATCTTAATATTTTGATTGTTGTAAATTTCGTATCTTCAATATACCAAATAGCCTGGAACACGGGTTTATAATCAACATAGCCCTTCAATTCCCTAAGTCCCAAGGAATTCACCATGCAAATTAAAAACCCAGAAGAGAAGGTCTAAATGAGTAGTCTAGAAAAGATGTTTCGAGTATAGGTGGCCCATTATTTACACACATAACAGGCTATCTATCACACAATACGGTCAAACTATAGAAAGAAAGGGGGACCATGAACACAACCCCTTTCTTCCCAATCAAACTGTATTGTTTTCACGTACCATCATACGTAAGAAGTGTCAGTCTTGTAATCAGTACATAGAAGAAGAATCCCATGAAGATAAAGCCTATGAAAAATAATTCTAGTAGCAAACCACCAGAAAAAGAAGAAAAAAAAAATACAAGCTATGGTTAGGTATTCTTTTCACAGTGCAACTTAACTTTCTAACCAAAAAATACATGCTTAAGCTTCCAGAATTTACTCATATTAGGACATTCAGGGGAAAGAAATACCCGAAAGACAGGAAAAATTTAGAAGTCATTGGGAGTAAATATTATTAAATGAATACAATATTAAAATATTAACTGTTAGATACACTGCATTAGGCGCCCCTAAATTTCAATTTATTACATGAGCAAAAATAAAAGGAAAGGAAAAATAACAAAATATTCCAAAGTAAAATATTCCAAAGTATTCCCAGACTTTTGGGAAGCCTGGGTGGCTCAGACAGTTAAGCATCTGCATTCGGCTCAGGTCATGATCCCAGGGTCCTGGGATCAAGCCCCACATCGGGCTCTCTGCTCAGTGGGGAGTCTGCTTCTCCCTCTGCCTGCCGCTCCCCCTGCTTGTGCTTGTGCTCACTCTCTCTGACAAATAAATAATCTTTTTTTTTTAAGTGATTTTTATACCTTCCTTTAATTCATCCTTCCCTATTTAGGATGAATAATTAATCACTGTCTTCATCCATTAAAATACCTAGTAATATCTTTGGGACCTTGCCTAGAGCTTGGCAATTAAATTCTTTGTTCTAGAATCATTCTATACTTTGAGGAATTAAACATTCTTCAGAATATTTTCTACTCAATCAAGAAAAAATATAATAATGAAGACGGAGTTGCATATTTCAATTCATAATTTTTTTTTTTTTTTTAAGTAGGCTCCAGGCCCACGGAGCCCAACACAGGGCTTGAACTCACGACCCTGAGACCAAGACCTGAGCTGAAATCAAGAGTCAGACGTTTACCTAACTGAGCCACCCAGGCGCCCCCACAATTCATAATTTATTAAAGCAAGTTTAAAAAGTTTGAGATCAGGATTATTTTCACTCTTTCCTTGATGCTCCGTTATACTCCTTGTTAATGAATTAAATAAGGATTTTTTTTTTAGTAATTACAAACACTGTTACATAAAAGGCAGCCCAAAAATTCAAATCAATTCAGCGAGCATAATTTATATAGTTGCCCCTCTACTCATGGTTTTTCTTTTCATGGCTTCAATTACCCCATGGTCCAGAAGCAGATGATCCTGCTTCTGAGGTTCCATCAGAAGGTCAATAGTAGCCTAACACTGTCACAATTCTTACCTACATCATTCCCCTCACTTCATCTCATCATATGGGCATTTAATCATCTCACATCAGCACAGGAAGGATAAGTGCAGGATAATAAGATATTTTGAGAGAGAGGGACAACATTGACATAACCCTTATTACAGCATCTTGCCATAATTATTCTATTATTAGTTGTTAATCTCTTACTGTGCCTAATTTATAAATTAAATTTTATTGTAGGTATGTATGGATAGGAAAAAAAATATATATATATATGGGGTTCAAGTACTGTCCACAATTTCAGGCATCCACTAGGAGACTTGGAAAGTATGCCCCACAGGTAAGAGAAGACTACTGTATTCCACTCCCTGAATGGGTTTCACTGCGAAGATTGCGGAGTTCCTATTTGCAGTCTGAACCTCCTGGGACTAAGCAGACATTTCAATCTACATATACCACAGACCTGCAGCTTGATGTATTTGAAACCACGTCACAATCACCATCATCAAAATCCACACATTCTTACACAAATGTCCTGATTTCCAACCCCAGTTATTTTTAGTCAGCTGGCCGACCTAGCAATTGAAGAAGTCTGCTGCATAAATCCAGTTTTGCTCCCCTCTTAGTAAGAGGAAGTTATACTCCATTATTAACAGAAAAAATTAAAATGCATGGCAACTAAGTAAAGTCTACTGGAAAGAACCCAGTCACAAATCTATGAAGATAGCTGGAGATAAGCAGTTGCCTCATCTCCTTAAAGTTCAAATTCCCCAGCAGAATTTAAGCAAAAAAGCCCATAAGGCACGTAAATAGCAACTACATCAGTAATACCTGTTTTCCAGAATCTGTGTCCAAAAAAACAAATGAAGAGACCAAGCAGGGCAAAAAGGGTGAAGAACACTTTGGTTGATACTCTTCCTAAAAATAATGAAAATTTAGTGGGTAATATATCCAATTTAATACTTTGTATTTAGTTACTAGAACAAAGCTTCATGAAAAAAACCAAGTGAGCTGACAATAATATACACTTACTTTAATTTATAATATGTATCATATACAAATATAAACACATAAATTATAAACCTACTTTTGGAAATACCCTTGCCACCCCTAACAAATTATTTTGTGTGGGCAATGAATATCAATGCTACTGCTATGACAAAAAGAGGAACCAGACAATCTATGCTTCCTGACGAGGTATGCAGCACTACTTTTGACATATTCTTGGGGTGTCGTGTGTACACAAAATGGTTTTGTTTCTTCACAAACTGCAAGAAAAAAGGAGGGCAACGGAAAGGAGAACTAGGGATTAAAAGAGATTTAAAAGACACATCAACTAAATACGATGTATAGGTGTCACCTGAAACCTGATTCAAATAAAAAAAACTGAAAAACAATTGGGTGACTGGAAAAATATAAGTACTGGCTGTTAATGTGATGCTATTAGGGAATTATCTTCAATATTTTTCACTGAAATTTGTGTTGGTGATACTGTACCTATATATTTTGAAAACAGAGCTTATCTTTAGGACAAACACACACATGTGTGCACATACACACACTCCACACTGAAATTTTGTGAGCAAAATGATGGCCATGGATTTGCTATTTAAAAAAATCCAGTAATAGGGGCGCCTGGGTGGCTCAGTCGTTAAGCGTCTGCCTTCGGCTCAGGTCATGATCCCAGGGTCCTGGGACTGAGCCCCGCATCGGGCTCCCTGCTCCGCGGGAAGCCTGCTTCTCCCTCTCCCACTCCCCCTGCTTGTGTTCCTGATCTCTCTGTGTCTCTCTGTCAAATAAATAAATAAAATCTTAAAAAAAAATAAAAAGTTAAATTAAAAAATACAGTAATAAAGGAGGGCTAGGAGGCAGAGACCCAGGTGGGTATATAGCTGAAACCAAATCACACCATGAATCAAAATCGTTAATGCTGAAAAATTAGTATATGAAGGTTCTTTGAAGTTCTTCATCATAAAAAATTTTAACCAAAATTCACATTAAAATAAAAGAACATGTACTACACTGTAAATCACATATGAACAAATTATTGCCCATCTTCTTTACACATATTGCTTCTGAAAAAAAAATGCAGCATTATAACTAACAATAAAGCACAATATACTTCATGATGCCAAAGAATCCCAAATCTCATGGTCCTTAATAGGCACCAACTTAAATATAAATAACATGAACCAAAAGATACAGCTTACCAAAGAGAAAAATACACTAAATTCACTGTCATGACTCCTTTGAGATTTATCACAAGAAAATAATCCCTGAACTAAAAACGAAAACAAAACACCTATACAATCTCATGTGGAAAATGTTAAATGTTACCACAGATCAAAACACATAAAATGCTTAAGAGTGCTCAGATGGAGATACCATGAAGACCTACATTTAAATAAGAAACACAAGGCAGAAGACCAGAATTTGCAGGGCATGAGACATAACCCACACAGCAGCTTTTCTGAGAACAAAGCGCCCCAAAGAAAGATGAAACAAAAGATAAAACGCCACATTCTGCTTATTTCAGACCTGTGGTTGATTGCTGTTCTATGATTTAATCTTTACACCACAAGTGTGGAGTTGGCTGGGATAGTTTTTTTTTTCAAATAAAAATCTAAGTGGCAGTTTCCAGCAAGTATAATCATCAAGGTTAGCAAGATCTTCCAACCCAATAAAAACGACACACACAGTTAGCTTTCCTCCCTGCTATCAGACAGCAGAGAGAAACTAAATGGAATCCCCACTCACAGTACCAGGAAAGGACAGAAACAAATGATACAGGAAAAAAACAGAGAGCAGGTTTCATAAGAAGTAGACTCTAGAGACAAAACTAGAGAGAAAATGGGCACTTTGGGGGGCGATGAAGACAAAGGGGTGAATGGACTGGGAGGATAGAAGACAGTCCAAGTAGAGCAGTCTTTAATCATCACAGTATCATCTAGGTTATGATACACAGGCCAAAGTTTTAATTAAAAGGCAATGTGGATACCTCCTCTCTACTCCAAGCTCAGGAAAGATGTCCTCATACACATCAAGCTCGAAAATGAAAGCAACAATAGGACCAACATCATCACTAGGAGGGGTCAACTGAGGTTGGAGGAATAGGATCAGAGCTCCCTTTCTCCTCAGCTAACACGTAGAGATGGAAACCCAGGGGAGGGGAGCTTTCGGATTAGGAGGGGCTCTGGTGCAGAAGGACTCAAGGGAAGGGGACTAGAGGAACCTAGATTAAGTCTACCAGTTAAAGATACAGAACTGATATCTGCCTGGGTCCCCTACATTTTATGTCTCCAGGATCCTGAGCATGGCAGTGGAAGACTGGATGGGATACAGCTCTACCAGAGGAGGGGAACCCTAGTCCCTGAACACAATGGATAGACTATTCTTTAGAGCAAAACTCCTGGAAAGTGCTATCTGGACTCTTCTCCAATTTCTTTCTTCCTATTTGTTCTTGAACATACTCCAGTAAGGCTTACCCCAGCGCTCCACTAAAACAGCTCTGACACCAACAGCCTCCATGTTGCTAAATCCAGTGGTCATTTTTTAGTTCCTAATTTCCTGACCTCTAAGCACCAGAGTGCCCAGGGCTCTGTCCTTAGACCCGTCTCTTTTCTACTTGCTCACTTCACAGTAAGGCCATCTAGTCCATGGCATTAGATGCCATCGATTTAATTGGATGCATTTCAAGGTAATCTCCAGCCCACACCTTTCCCCTGAATTCCAGCATATTTACAACCAACTGTCAATTCAACATGTCCACTTGAATGCTTCCTAAGGTTCTCAAACTGAACAGGTCCAAAACTGAACTCCTGATACATGCTCCCAAACCCGCTCCTCCAACAGTCTTTCCCATTTCAGTGAATGGCAGTTCTAGCTCTCCAGGTGCTCCGGCCAAAATGGTAGTCATCTTTTACACCTTTCTTCAACCCCCTCACCCAACCAGCAACTATTCCTGGCTCTATTTCAAAATATATGCAGCCACTCATTGGCCAAATCTGGGATGATTTAACATGCAAATAATGGGCACTTTGAAACATGAAAATAATGATAGTGATGGATTATCCAGAGAATTAAGAATCCATGGGTTCGTGTATATAAATACATACATAAATAGGGGAGAAGAGAAATCTCTTCCTTACAAGAGAATGCCAACTAATATGAAGAAATGATGACATTAGAAAATTGCCATTTGGCAACCACCTAGTAATAAATGTTTCAGGCAAAAATCATGGGATGCTAAAACTAGCAAGTGGGAGTTTAAGAAGGGCCTATCTACTAGCATTCAGAGTCTTGCCCAAGAATACTTAAAGGGAAAATAGTTACTTTACAGTGATGAAACCTGGCAGACACTACTAACCAAATATTCAAGGTTATCACCACCAGTCATGGGACAAATAGGTATCAAATGCCTCCTAAGAAGGGCACAACATTGCTTTTTTGTATTCCCACCAAAAATGCATAATGTGAATTTAATCATGAGGAAACATCAGACGAACCCAAACTGGAGGACATTCTAAAAAGTCAGCCTGTACCCCTCAAAAAGGTCAAGGTCTTGAAAGACAAAACAGACTGAGGAATCGTTTCAGATTACAGAAGACGAAAGAGACAGGTCAGTTAAATGCAGTATGTGACTTTTTTTTTTTTATAAAGGACATTAGTGGAATAACTAGTGAAATTCAGTAACATCTGAGGGTTAAATAACAATACTGTATCAGAGTTAATTTTGTGAATTTGATCATTTTTACTATGGTTACATAAGAAAATAAATAAAATATTTTAAGGGAAAAATGTCTTTCTGTCTGCAACTTACTCTCAGGTGGCTCAAAGAAAGCAGTGTATGTGCACATACATATGGAGAGCACGCGCACGCGAGCGCTCTATAAATAAAAAGCAAATCGCATAGTACATTCACATTTGAGGAATCTGAGTGAAGATTATGCCGAAATTCTTCGTATTTCTGCATCTTTTCAGTGAAACTATTTCAGAATACAACGTTACACACAGAACGATCTTGCAACGCCCCCACGGCCACCACCCTATCTAAACCACTGTCCGCTCTGCCCTGAATTACCGCGACAGCCTGGTCCATCTCCGTTTCTGATCTCGCCCCTGACTTTTCTCAAGACAGAAGCAGCCAGAGTGATGCCGTCAGAACGGGAGTCCGATTACGGCACTCCCTGCTCAAACCCGCCAATGCCTTTCCATTGCGCTCTGAACAGAAGCTTCTGCCCACGCTGTGCCCTACCAGGCTGCACCTCTCCCCCTCCTCAGGCTCCTCCGGCCGCTGTTCTCGCCGCTGTTCTTCGGACACACCAAGAAGGCTCCCGGCTGAGGGCCGTTGTTGCCTCTGCCTGGCAGTACTGCCCGGACACACGCAGGGCTCCCCGCCTCGCCTCGCCCCGGGTCTCCACTCGCCCCGTGTCTCCACTCACGCCCTGAGCCTCCACTTGCCCCGTGTCTCCACTCACCCCCCCGGAGTCTCCACTCGCCCCGTGTCTCCACTCGCCCCTCCCCCCCAGGGTCTCCACTCACGCCCTGAGCCTCCACTTGCCCCGTGTCTCCACCCACCCCCTCGGAGTCTCCACTCGCCCCGTGTCTCCACTCGCCCCCCCGCCGGGGTCTCCACTCACACCCTGGGCCTCCACTTGCCCCGTGTCTCCACTGGCCCCCGACCTCTCCACTCACCCCCCGGGGTCTCCACTCAACGGTTAGCCTTTCCGCATGGGCCTCCCTGGCCATCGCTCTCAAACTTCTTCCCTCAGTGTCACTTGTTATTATCCACCTTTCCTACTTAATGTTTGCTTCTTAGCACTCAGCAGTTTCTCACATGATGGATATTTTACAAATTTATCTTGTCTGTCTCATCTCCCCCGCTAAAACATAAGCTCCCGGAGGGCACGTAGTCTGTCTGTTTTGTTCACTGCTGTATCCCTGTGCCTAGAACAGAGAGTGGGACAACGGAGGGGCTCAAAAGGCATTTGCTGAATGAATGAAGACTAGACAAAAGCATTTTTTAATATTTTTGAGTTCTGGACTGGTTGACATGGATCTGCAAAGCCAAAGAAGAAATTTCGAAGTTTAAATCCATATACTTACTGAGGGAAGAACAATTACCCTCCTTGGCCTCAAAGCTGCAAGCATATGTGTGAGCAGGAACATAAGCAGCAGATGTATTGAGAAGTGGGTCCCGGACAATGACATTATAAAGGACACCTTGTCCTCGGAGAGAGAAGAAGGAAACACTTGTCTTATCATTAGCTGTTAGGGTAACCACCTGAAGCCAAAAATAATGTATGATTAGTGTTCAGATTTTTTTAAAAAGCTATTCTATTAGAACCCCACCTACATGTGATA
This sequence comes from Leptonychotes weddellii, assembly GCF_054177405.1. Classification (NCBI taxonomy): domain Eukaryota; kingdom Metazoa; phylum Chordata; class Mammalia; order Carnivora; family Phocidae; genus Leptonychotes; species Leptonychotes weddellii. The sequence goes on from NC_138373.1 coordinate 87,850,167, forward strand.
GTAAATGGTAATATTAAATTATAATTCTTGTTTAAAATATACACCAACCCATTTAGCTCTCTCAAACTATTGTCCTGCACAGTTTATACATGCTAATATAAGCAAGTTCTTACACAAAATGCTTCTAAAGTTTTTGTACAGCATCAAATGTCAATAATTTAAGCAAAATAATGATATAAAATGTAAACACTAGTCAGGACAATAAAAAAAAATTTTGTCATCTACTACATTGTAAACAACACAATGGCAAGAACTATATTTATCTTGCTTACTAGTCCTTCTTTCCTCAGTACTTAGCACAATGCTTGGCACAGAGTAAGTGTTCATTATTACTACTAGGTATGGAACTGTCAAAAGACAAGTGTTTATTAACATCTCACAGAGAGGACCCATTTATCTTTGTCTAACAGACTCTGCAAAAAAGAAAACATTCCATATAGTTGTTATGCAGTGGTCCTTCACTTCAAAACTTCCATTTTAAAGGTGGTTTTTTAGATAGGTAATATATGTAATAGAAGAAACAAAAGCCCTATATAGCTAGAATACACTAATACATTCCTACTAATAAAAGTGAGAATATTTAGTATTAGAGTTTCAGGAATAATTACAAGCCTCTTAGAAAACTTCTGCTTAAAATATTGCTTAGCCTTCAAAAATATGTTTCTGGCAAAGGACTGGTCAAGTTCAACTAAATGTTAACATTACCTCTTACTCCATTTTTATTATGAAACATTCAAACTTATAGAAATGCTGAAAGAATAATACAATGAATAAACTATATACCACCACTTAGATTTAACAATTGTTAATATTTTATCCTATTTCTTTTTTTTTTATTCCTTTTTTCCCTCTATTTTTTCCTGCTGAACCATTTTACAGTAAGTTAGATATCATGACATTTCACTTCTTAAGACTTCCAGTGTGCACATCCTAAAACAGCGTTTCTCAAACTTAACGTGCCTATAATCACTGAGGGAGGGTGTTATAATTTAGATCCTGATTCTATTGCTGGAGGAAGCATCTGAGAGTCTGCTTTTCTAGCAATCTCTCAGCTGATGCCAATGCTACCCATTCATCTACCACACTCTGAGTAGCAAGGTACTAAGGATATTCGCTTTTATACCCATATACCTTAGCTCACCCAAAAAAATCAATAATCTCTTATCTAATACACAGTCCATATTCAGATTTTCCCGTGTCTTTTTTTGTTTGAAGATTTATTCACCTATTTGAGAGAGAGAGAGCACCCACACAAGTGCGGGGAGGGGCAGAGGGGGAGAGAGAGAATCTCAAGCGGACTCCCCGCAGCCACATTGTGGGGCTCCATCTCACAACCCATGAGATCATGACCTGAGTGGAAATCACAAGTTGAAATCACAAGTCGGACAGTTAACCGACTGAGCGACCCAGGCGCCCCTCCTCCCCCCACCATGTCTTTCATAGCTTTTCTCTCCTTTAACCAAAATCCAACCATTTCATGCATGGTGTTTATCTCTGATATCTAGGACAGTCCTTCCCATCACTCTCTCCCACCCACCCAATCATTAAGAGCAGTTGTCTTTTTCTGTTTTTTTTATCGGGGGTGGGGGGGGAAGGGGAGAGGGAGAGAAGAATCTTAAGTAGGCTCCATTTCCAGTGCAGAGCCCAATATTGGGCTCAATCTCATGACCCTGAGATCATGACCTGAGCCGAAACCAAGAGTCGTTATTTAACTTACTGAACCACCCAGGGACCTCCAGGGCGGCTGTCTTATAGGGGCAACTGGCTGGCTCAGCTGGTAAAGCCTGTGACTCTTGATCTCATGGTTGTAAGTTCAAGCCCTGGGTTGGGTGTAGAAATTACTTAAAAATAAAATCTTAAGGGGCACCTAGGTGGTGCAGTTAAACCTCCCACTCTTGGTTTCAGCTCAGGTTGTGATCTCAGGGTTGTGAGATTGAGCCCCTTGATAAGCCCCTCCTTGAGCCCCTTGTCGGGCTCCACACTCAGTGCTGGAGCCTGCTTAAGATTCTCTCTCACCTCTCTCTCTGCCCCTTACACCCCACCACCTGCTCACACTTTCTCTCTCTAAATAAAAAATAAAATCTTAAGAAAAAAGAGCAGTTGTCTCATAGAACATTCCACAATCTGGATTTGTCAGAGTATGCTCAAGGTGTCCAACTTGCTCTTTTACCCCACGTATTTCCTATAAACAGGAACTCCAATGGACTGAATTCAGGTTAAACATATTTTGCTAAAATATTTCACAGGTGATGGTTATGATGTCAGATGGAGTCATATGAGCACATAAGGCAAGCTACCTGCTATCAATGAAGCTAAATGACCACATAGATAAGACCAAGACCATCAAATCATTCCACTCCAAAAGTAAGTTTTCTCTTTGCAATTAGAATTCATCTGAGCATGCTGAGAATATCCTTTTCCCCAAAAGTCTTTCACCTGCAGATCCTTGCCTGAATTATTTCACTAAGGGTGGAAAATGGTGATTTTCTAATCCTATTATTCCTTCTACATTTACTGGTTGGTTCTTCCATGTAGAGCCTTCTCTCATGAACGAGGATGAATTACAGTGCCTCTTTTAAAAAAGGCAGTGTAAATTCCTCCCCGTATCAATTTCCAGAATAATTTGGTATAGGAGTCTCCTCCAATGATAGCAACTGAGGAGTTTTCTTTTTCTCTCCCTTTTTTTAGTATCAGTAGGACTTGTTTTTATTTATTCAAAACTTATAATCAATCATTACTCTTTTTGATGACTGAATTGCCCCAAAGTGGGCCAGTGCAAGCCTCTTCAAACAGGCTCTGACTCTTCTCAACATGCCCTCACTAGTCAACGACGGCTCTTCGCTGAAAGTTAAAAAGTAACCTAAAAAGTTCCTGTTATATGAATTCTTTTATTCTCTTCATGAGAATAAAAATGATCTTCAAAATTTTCTATGTAAAAATGGCAACTGGTAAACTTATCCAAAGGAGCTTCCAAATTTGTGAATAAGCACAGTGAGTTTTCTTGAAGTATCAGGCTCCTTCTTAGCATGGGACCATGACATCCTAGGTGACAACAAAATGAGATCTTGCTCTGCAACAGACTGAGGACCTAGGCTAATCACATAGGCCACCGCTTCCCTATAAAATCTGGTAACCTATCAACCTTCTGGGAAAAATCAGAGCAGTCTAGAAAAACTCTAGCCATAAACCATTAGACTGAAGGATGAACTTCTGTATTAGACTGCTATCAGGTAACTTTTAAGACATAAATCCTGCCCTCCACAAAAACCATCTATAGCATGAATCTCAATTTTTAATATGCGTAGGAATCACCTGGGGACCTCAAAAATGCAAATTCTGATTCAGTAGGTCCAGGGTGGAGCCAAGGAGTCTACAATTCTAACAAGCTCCCGAGTGGTGCCAATGCTACTGGCCCATACCCCACACTTGGTATTCCAAGAGTTTACAGGGGTTCCAAAGATCAGAGAAAACTTCTGCTTCAAGTTAGAGACTTCTGAGTTTGGGTTTAAATACTAATGACAGGGGCCCCTGGATGGCTCAGTGGGTTAAGCAGCTGGCTCTCGGTTTTGGCTCAGGTCGTGATCTCACGGTCATGAGATCGAGCCCCATGTGGGGCTTTGCACTCAGCGCAGAGTCTGCTGGTCCCTCTCCCTCCCCCTCTGCCCCTCTACGCTCTCCACATGCACATGCATGCTCTCTCTCCCTAAAATAAATAAAAACAAAATCTTTTAAATAAATAAACAAGTATTAATGACAATGTGTATATCCTTAAAACAGTTTCTCATTGTTTTTTAAAAAAAACTGTAACTTTTATACTTGCCAAAAGTTTTTATCTAATAGTTATGGGAGTACATAGAAAAATCACTTCCATCCACAGCTGAAGATTACCAGATCATATGTGTGACAGCAACTAAAACGTAACATAATTTACATGCACCTCCTCAAAAGCCAACATTACTTTGGGATATCACTAGCAAGACAATAACAGAATGGAAGAGAATAAAGTGAGAACCCCAGAAAGATCAAGGAAACAGAAATAAGCTCCTGGTAGCTTCTCCTCTTCTCAACTCTTACCAAAAGTGTCACAATCTGGCCACACAAATTCTAAGAACCAGATTTACCTTGATAGCATTGGCCTTCACCTGAGGCACCTCAGCCATCCTCTGCAGATGCTTGAGCAACGCCTCTTGGGTGAGGTCATTCTCGGGCAGAAAATACTGATAGACATCATACAGCAACCTCCACCTAGAGTCCCGTCCCGTCCCAATGTCACACGGCAGAGGATTTGTGCCTCTAAAGTCAACCAACAAAACTGAACATCAATCTCTTGTAGTGCATGTCGCATCTATAAAAGGAACCAAAACCTCAAATTTCAAACTTCTGCATTGATTCCAATTTTGGCATTACGGAGAAAAGTACCATCCTGAGAGGCGATATGGTTAAATAATCGGATGTTAATGTTAGTCATGCAGCTTTGCCACCATGTCACTTAATCTCAATAACCCTTAGGGAACCACTCTGTAAGGTAAGAACCACGCCCCTTCTGAGTAAAACTGTCAGGATTAAATGACGAAGAACATAGAGCACTCAGCACGATGGATGATACACAGACAGCATTCAAATGTTACTCAATGTTAGCTACCATTACTATTAAAGTAGAAACTAAGGCAGAGTTTTAATTAATTAAAATAACAAAGTCCTTACAAAAATATAAGGGTGTTTCATGGCTTCAGAATGCTTTCCATAATCAAAACTCTACAGAAACTAAATGTACTTCTAAGCTCACAACAGAAACTCAACATCTGGCTCTTCCTAAGAATGGAGGGGGGCAATGTTAATTGTAAGTGACATATCAAGTATTACCCAACAATGTTTAAATTACCTCCGTTCCAAAAAAAATTAAACAATTTCACTAAAGAGAACCATGGATTTGGGGAGTTCACCGAAGCTACACAACAGCTAGTCATGCATGTCCTAAAGGCAGTTTTAGGAGATAGGAAGATAGACATACCTTGCATAGCCTAGGTTTGCTGGGGCAAATTTAATAGTCGTCTCAAAGAAATTGTATTCCAAGTAAATGTTGGGATCAATATCTAAATCAAACTCCAAATTACAGCCTCCAGGGACAGGATCTGGATGAAAAATAAGGAAGTTACTCAACACAGAATTCTCCTACACTCAAATCGTACTCAGAGAAACAGAACTCTACTCTTATAAGAACTTTCCAGACAGAAGTTAAATATAATAGAGCTTCTGGTTTTGTACTACCTCATGAACTGAGGTTAAAGAGGAAAAAGTTAATTGAGGTTACGGGCTCTGGAATAGAGGTCAGCAAGCCTTTTCTGTAAAGGGTAAGACGGTGAATATTTTAGGCTTCTCACAACTGATGGTTTCTGTAGCAATTACTCGACCCTGCCTTCGAGGCATGACAGCAGCCAGACAATATACAAGCAAAGGAACATGGCTGTTTCTAGTAAAATTTTATGTACAACACAGACAGAGGCTGGATCTGGCTCACAGTCTGTGTTTGCCAACCCCTACTCTAGAGTTGAAGAGGTCTGGAGACAGATATTCTCAAGTTGGTGTCCAAGAATGGGCTCTGGAGGTCCCATGAACACCTTGAAATTGTATGCCAAAGGTTGAATGTGTGCATTTCTTAAGGAGAGAGGTTTTTATTAGATTTTGGGGGTCCCTGATCCCATAAAAAGAGCTTAAGAACCCAGGGATAGAGGGGGGAAAAACACTGCCAAAGAGAAAGGGAACTCCATGGGCAGTAAATAAAGGGGTGTCCACTTTTCACATGCTTTTTAAACCGGAAGAAAGAGGGTGTCATCCTCAGTGCTGGAAGAGTCTGTGTATATAAAAGAGTAAAAATTAAAAAGGCCTCAAAAGACCCCCAAGACCATGTATTGGAATAGCATTTGGATATTTAATACAAATTTTAGGTATTTCGTTTACATTAATAATGTGGCTGAAACAGCTCTTCTTTTCTTACTAGGAATCCTATTCATGACCTTAAGCATGACAAAACTTAGAGAAGTCACTTAACATGAGCTCATTCTATGCAAACAACTGTCCATGGTAGACTCAAGTGGAAAGGCTGAGCTAAGACAGATCAATTTAAAGGTCTACAAGATCTCAACTTCATACACTCATCCAATCATTCCCACAGTTGGGTCCTGGTTTCCATCAACTGCTGGAATTCCGGTGGCTGATTTCCCCCGGCCAGATCTGGAATGGAGAAACCCCATGTGCATACCTGTTTCAATGCTGCTCTTCTTTCATACTCTCCTTTTCCTGCATTTACAAATCTTTACCACACCTGAGAAAATGATGTGGATTGTAATGGAAACTCTACTCTAATTTTTCTTTGTACACTGTCCTTGATGAAAACCCGAAGTCTATGGTTTTCTATCAGGTCATTACCTTTGCTACATAGGACACTGTGTAAGAGTAATCTAAATACCCTCACCTCGCCTTTACTCCTCATCACTGTAATCTAGTTTTCACCCCCACTGTGCCACTAAAACAATTCTCACTAAAGGCCACTCTTCATTGCACTATCATATAGACAATTTCCGTCACTTCCTTGATCTCTCTGCAATGTACTATTTACCACTCCTTACTTAAAGCAGAACCTCCGGGCTCTTCTCTTACCTCCTCGACTCCTCCTTAGTCTTATGCTTATTCCTCAGCAGTTAGCATCGCCTAGAAACAGTGCCTGACATGTGGTAGGCACTATGAAAGTATCCACTATTGTTTTTCCCCCTAAACCTCTAAGTACATGCCTGGATAATCTTACTCGCTTCCATGGCTTTTACTCAGAACCCTGTAGGTGGACATCTAACCTCGAGTCTCCACTCCACACCCTTAAACTCCCTACTAGGCATTTCCATCCAGATGTCCTATAGCATCTCAGATGATGTCCCAAACTAAAGTCACCATCTACCCCATCCCGACCGCCTCAACTGTCCAGCACCACCACAACTCCCTCTCAACCCTATTTTACATCACTATCTCCTAGCAGCCCAAATGGGAAGCCTATGCTCCTCCCTTTTATAATCCATAACCACTGGTCACTGTGTCTCATTAATGCTACCTTCCAAACATCTTCTCACTCTGAGCTCTTAAAGGTGTGCTGAGTCCTGATCCTGCTATGCCCTCTCCAAGCCACTCCCCATGCTCTTCTAGCATTAACTTTCTGATAGATGAAATGCATATCATTCCTCTGCTTAAAAATTCTGTGCTCCTTCAGAATAGAATACAAACCTCAAATTACATAAAAGGCCCTTCACACTCATGGCTCCACCATACCCACCATTCTGCCATTCTCCAAATATTCTCCATTCTTCTTCTGCCCTCCTCTGCCTAGAATAACCAGCTAAAGTATTCAGGACTGTGTCCTGCCTTTCTGTTACTGCTTCTCCAAGGGCTCCTTAAATTTTTTTTTGAATTAATGACTGCATTCTCCTACGCCCCTATCCGGGGTTTCAATCATCATGAAATTCCTTGCCTCCCTTGTTGTTAAAATCTTTGATTCAATATACCATACTTGCAATATATACTTTTAAAAGGATTATAGTTTCCTTTGGATTTTCATGAGTAAGTTCCACATTCTGGGAGTCAATTGGGAGTCGAAGATAGAAAGGTTACCTCTTTCTGAATAGGTGAGTGGGACGGCCATGTTTTGGACAGGCTCAGCATCTAAAGTCTCCAAGTGCCAAGTGCACATACTCTGCTCTGGTCTAAGAATGAAAACCAGTCCTCGGTCAGTGCCTGTTCCTGAGGTATTACGAAGGAGAGTCTGCAATAAGGTAGAAAAGGGTCATCATGAATAGAGAGTTGAGCAAAATACTTAAATTCTAGGCTGGATCTCGTCTGCCTGTCCTATTCCAAGCCTTCTCAAAACAAGAATGAAGAGACACAGACCTTCCTTATAAAGCATTCATCTCTATATGCAGGTGCCCATGCATATGCATGGAAGAACTATTTAAATATATGATCTTTGATAGGAATAGGAGATGCACAGTGAAATTCCCAAGTTTTTCAATTCCCCAAATTAAGATTTACTATGTCAAGTACTAAGACTACTGTCAAATGACAAAACTGAAAACAAGTCAGTAAAGAGTTTGGTGTCCTTTATTCAAGGAAAAACAACCCACACATTAGGGGAGTATAGTGCCTTACAAGCAGTGAAGAAGCACCTGAGGGATTTGGGGCAAAAGTGAGTTGTACAGTGTTAGAAAAAGCAAAACAGAAACAGGGCATGATTGGCTAAAAGGTCAGGAATTTCCTTATAAGGAAGGTGAGCAGGTCCTATTCTCTAAGGTAAGGCAAAAGAGCTAGAGCAGAGTTGGAGGACAGTGACTGTCATGGTAGGTTTCCTGGACAGGTGTTTCCCCGTTAGTGCAAGCTGACTCAGGTTTAGATTTGTGACATGGACCAGGTCACTGAGGCAGCCTCCATCTTGTAGGTCCAATATACAAATTCACTTTATCACTACAAAAACAAAAACATGAGCCCCGCCCCTAAAGAATTCAAGTTCTAGAAAGTTTCTTTAAAAAACTGAGCTATAATCGTCATAAACTACACATAAAGAATACCATTTGATAAGTTTTGATATAGTAGACACTTGTAAGCCATCACCATAATCAGGACAGTGAACAAACTTATCCTTACGTGCTCCTTTCAAATCCTCCCTCACACCACTCCACTGGACCATCCCCTAACCCCATCTATTTGGAAAGCTTTTCGAACAACAAAATACTAAGTTAAGAGGTAGTAGATTCAGAGTGTTTTCTTAAGGCTAAGGAAATGGGAAGAAAAAAGTGCCAGATGGGTTTCAATTTGACAAGCACAAGGGAAATGATTCAAATACTAATTGATGAACTGCAGAGTCGACAGTTTCAAAGAACCAACTTCTATGATGACCCCAAAAAAATCCAAAGTGCCACACTTCTGGAAGGAAACAGGAACTACTCTCTTCACTCAGACCACTCATTTCTAGAGCTAAGTGCAGTTCTGGTCGTCATCGGCTCAGCAGCATAAATACAGTGAGAACTAAGGGCAGCCCAAGAAAGGAACATTCAGGATAGCTAAGATCTGCTCTGCATGAAAACTGAGGCCCAGCATGCTGTCCATTCAGGCCACTTCACTCACATTAGTTATGTCGACATTCCTTTATCCAAGCTCTGTTTCCTCAAATGTAAAAACATGCATTGTAAGTACTTTGTTGAACTGTTGTGAGAATTAAATTAATTACATGGAAAACCAAACACAGGGGTTCCTAACTAGGAGCCCCAGAGGCCCAATGAGTTTCCACAGGTCCCCATGAAATTATACAAACATATCCATGCATTTTGAGGAGTATAGAGTCCAGAGATTTTAGCAGATTCGACATCTATGGCCCTAGGAGAGCTTAAGAACCACTGGCCTAGCCCCTAGTAGGCATGCAAAAAAATATAAATGGTTTTTTTTTTTTTAAATCTTTTCTCTTCCTTCAAAGGTTGTCTTTGCTATGATGTTATGAAGAAGGAAATCATCTGTTGTAGCATTTTACTTTGTCTCCTATGTAAGGGACTGAATAGAAAGTTTCCTTCTGAATTTAGTGCCAGGAACAAAGGTTGGCTTTCCTGAGGAACTGGAATGATTTTTCCTTCTAAGAAAGTTATGATATTTAACATGCTTTGATTTCTCCTCTGGCTGCAAAGGCGGCAGACAAAATCTGAGTGGGGGTCATAAACACTGTTAACTCTTTTGCAATTAACATAATTTATTCCTTCCTCTTTTCCTTGATCAAACTCTTCCATTTCTAGTCTATTACACTACCAAACACACAATTTCAAAACCTTCATGGTAGGGGCAGGAAGGCTAGAATACAACATGTAAAGTATCTAGTTTGAAAGATAATATGACCAATGGCTATAGAATATATATGAACTGGACTAAGACCGCTTTGTTTAGCAAATTCCAGAATATTAAAAGATAGGCTTATAACAATAGATATGCTGAGGACAAATAAAAAGCAGCACAACTTCATAGAGAGTGAAATTCATTTATTAGTCTAAGGGGGTCATATAGACTGAATATAAATAGACTTATAAAAAGTTAATATAAATGGCAGATTCTTCATGGGTTAAGCTAATCCAGGGCATATGAAAAACTTCCCAAAGGTGAGGCTGAGGTTGAAGGGGTTAGTGATGATCTCTGAAATAGAGTCTTAAACGCAGGAAGCTGAGCACGGGACTAGAGGACCTGAATATTGGGCTTCTTTTGTTTCCATGAGACTCCAAAGAATAAAGGTGATCCTACAGGGGTCTTAGTAAACTTAGTAAACACTATATGGCTGAACAATGATGGAAACCCATTAAAACATATTCAGAGGTAAAAATCATTAAGGACCCAGCAGAGTAAGAAAAAAGGTGAGATATCATGAGGAAAGCTAAATTGCAGCCAGGAGACATCTGGTAAAGGCCATCCTACCCCCAAATTGGCACTTGCTCACCCCCTCTTTAAGTCAGAGGTCACCACACTCAAGAAAGGCCTGAGACACACACCTCTTAGCCAGTCTAAACCACTAACTTGAGAGGCTCCAATCTTGATTTTTTTCTTTTAAGGATATAAAGTCAAACATAAAGAGGCATCAAATTCTAATGTTTCTACTAAATATAAGACCCCAAAATATGGAAATGGTGTTTACAGAAATAACTCCCCATACTTACCTTAGAAAAAGAAATCGTTGTATTCTGATACTGTGAGTGTATTTGGAAAATAAGGAAAGACGCATTGCTTGAAATATGACGCAAAATGGCGTCCTCTGGAGAGAGCCTGTTGAGCTTGAAGTATCTAAATTTCCCTATGTAAAATTCAAGAAGACCTGCAATGGGAGAAACATTCACTGTAACATTTGTACCTGTAATATCAATTTGTAGAAATCTCAGACATAAGCATACATGCACTCCTAATTTGATCCTCAGAAAAACCTGGGGAGATAAATATTATTATTACTGCCCCTATCTTACTGATGAGGACAGTTAAGCTTAAGAAGGGGAAGCAGCTACTAAATAGTGGAACTGAACACTAAAATGTAAGAAAGGTGTTTTGAAAAATGCAAACAAAAGAGTGCTCAGGATGCCTAAGATGCCCGGTGCCCAGAGCCAGAACATTCCCCACTGTAAGCAGCCATAACAATTCCATTCAAAACAGAGCTCCAGGCGGTGCCTGGCTGGCTCAGTCAGTAAAGCATGTGATTCCTGGTCTCAGGGTTATGATTTCAAGCCCCACATGTGGTGTAGTTTACTTAAAAAATATTTTTATTAAAAAAACAGGGGCGCTGGGTGGCTCAGTCGGGTAAGCATCTGCCTTCAGCTCAGGTCATGATCTCGGAGTCCTAGGATCGAGGTCCATGGCTGGCTCCCCACTAAGTGGGGAGCCTGCTTCTCCTTCTCCCGCTGCCCCTGCTGCCCCTCCTCCCCAATGCGCTCGCGCATGCTCTCTCTCTCAAATAAATAAAATGTTCAAAAAACAAAAACAGAGCCCCTGAACTTAAGGTTTTAACAACCCTAAAGAAGCACTAACAATTGTGAATACACTAATATTAAAAACAGAACCTGATCTAGTGAATTCTGAAGTCAGCCCAGCCCAGAGGGATATAGGGGACTTCAATTTTATCCCACCAATTACGAGCTGTGTGATCTTAGGCAGGTTACTTAATTCCCTTAAAGCTCAATTTCTTCATCTGTCAAATGGGACTGTAATTACCTAGCTTGCAAAGGAAGGTGCCATCAACACTGACAAAAATGTCTGAGTGCCTACACCAGGTACTTCACATAGAGTCATACAGTCATGAACCACAGGCATTCTGGAAAAAGGAGCTTTTTAAGGATCAAGTTCAGAGTCCACACTAGTTTTGCAACACCTCATCTAGGCCTTTCTCATCTGTCTGCTTGTCTCCCCTTGTGTTTCACTCATCCACTCACTGTGTCTTTCTCCCAGCTGCACCCCGGTTCTTTCTTTCATCAACCTAATTCTCAAACAATCCACCAAATAGGTTGTTTTACTTGTGTGGTCCTGGATGCCCATCCCATCCTCTACCCTGCAGTTAGCATCTCTTGCTGAAATAGCACAGGAGCTCCCACATATTACACAAGCAGTCTTGGGGGATTCAAGTCTAAAAATAGGAAAAAAGATTTAAATTTAATAAAGATGAAACAGAGTTGACAATAGATTATAAGTCACCAGAGTCCCACTGTGGAACTATCATTTTATTTTACAAGGAAATTAGAGTCAGTGGGTAGTGAAGGAAAATACTCCAGACATTAAACAACTTCAAATTCATTCTTATGTACTATTTCCCAAACAGGCTAATTTTCAACACTTTTTTTTAAACACAAGTACTCCATCTGGATGATCTAAAAAAGAGACTATCAACAATGGCTAACCAAGAAAGCCACCCAGAATATATGAATAATGCTAGGCTGAGATCAAACATTACTCTGCATGAATTCCCCAAACCCTGTGATGCCATTATATTACCTTCATAACTTTTTTATAATTGATGATAGAAAAAAGTTACTGGTGGCTATGATTTAATTTCTGAAACTCCAGGGAGAATTTTAATTAGTGGCAACAATGACAAATGAAGATGGTATATTTCCTCCTATTTATGTTAGCAGAAACATGTTTTACCTTTTATGTAGAACTAAATTCCAGCCAGAATAGAGGTAAAAATATTAGGAAGGATTTAATAGAATCTGCATAGGGAAGTCTAGAAAATGTGAGGGAGTTTTTTGTTTTCATTTTTATAAAGGGAAACAAGAAAAACATTTTTACATTTTCCAGGCTTTCCCATCATCATGATTATTTTATTAGGAAACCAAATTATACATAAAATTAAGTGGGTCTCAGTAAGTGGCACTAAAAACATTGCACGTATCGTACTTTAATTTTGGTCCCATCTACCCTCTGTCTTCCAAGTCTTAAGAATATCCACAAATCCTAGTCTGTCAAACTAAAAGCAGTATGTTTGTTTTCCTAGGAACTAACTGGATTTCCATCCTTTAATTGTTCAAAGCACTCAGCTCATTTTTTATTTTGCATTTTTTTTTAAATCCCAGTGTAGTTAACATACAGTGTAATATTAGTTTCAGGTGTAGCACTCAGCTCATCTACCATCTGCTTTTTCTAGTTACATTTTCAGTCTTTAAGGTTTTTTTCAGTTTTTCCCTTTTCTTCCCCATTTTCTCTATTTGACAAATATTTATGAAGTTCTTATGGACCACCTGTTCTGCCTATTGGGTACTGGGATCAAAACTGGTTCAAATGAATTTGTGAAGGTTGTCCACGATTTCTGTAATTCTCACTAATTTGCCGGTAAGTATATCTTAGAAACTGTTCAGATAATCTGTATGTTTATCCCCCATTAAACAGGCCTTGAATCAAAACTCTACCCAGAACGTTTAACAGCCCTGGAAGAGATTAAAGCTATCAACTAGGGGCACCTGGGTGGCTCAGTTGGTTAAGCATCTGCTTGCGGTTCAGGTCATGATCCTGGGGTCCTGGGAGCGGGCTCCCTGCTCAGCGGGGAGTCTGCTTCTCCCTCTAACCTCTCCCTTTCTTGTGTGCGCGCGCTCTCTCTCTCATTCTCTAATAAATAAAAAAAAAATCTTTAAATAAATAAATAAAGCTATCAACTAGTTAAGTCTTGGTGTCAAGCTTTTCTAACCCTTCCCTTAACCTATCACACAGGGGTGAAAATAAATCACAACTCAGAAATACTTGGAGAACCAAAAATTTCAGTGTTTTAAAAGACAGTAAGGAAAGAGAACCACAGAAATTAAAACACATTATTAAACAACTGATAAGGTAAATAGGGGTATTGAAAGTAGGTATCACTGCGAGTATATTTTAAGGGATTTTTCTTCTCTTTACAAATTTCACTGTTTATCAAATTTCTATAATGATGGTGAGATGCTCTTATCGGAAACTACACAATTTGGAAAAAACCTCCATTATTGATAGCACTCAAAACACAGATTCTACCTCAAGTCTTCATCTCAAATTTATAAAAATAAGAACATACCCTAGACAAAATGATGACACTCTCTCAACATTTTCATCATTTGTTTTCTTTTTCCCTTAAAATGGTAATATTTTTCCAGATAATCTATAACCTTTATTATAGAAAGGTAAGAAATGTAGAGAAAATCAATACCTACAGCAAATATACTGTGCAGAAATAATGACTACATACATACGTATCAGGCAGTAAAACCTATTTGAGAAGGTTTTTGCCATGACAGTGTTAACAGATCACCTTTGATCCTAAATGGTTAAACTACCTAAGAAGTCTCGTTCTCATTAAGAAAATCAGAAATGAAAACAAGCAGTCCATATGAAAATATATAATGATCAGGACCAAAACATTAAGTTACAGTCTCTGCTTCTGAATTCAAGAAAAACACCTGGCTACAACTTTCATTTATTACTTCCTGGATTTCCAGAAGTTATGAGAAAGATGACGCCTCACTAATCCTCTTTCCCCAATCAAGTATCTGTAGCAGGAACCTGGCAGATGCAAGATAATAAAAGAGACACGGTATTCATGATTTAAAAACCTGATCACCTGACAAAATAAGTAGTATTAAAAGCAGGTGCCTCTGGGGGTATATTTTAAATGATTTTTTTCCTTTTCTTCACACATTTCTTTATTTTTCAAATTTTCTATAGCACTCATAAGATTTCCTTATTAGAAGGAAATTCTAATACAGTGGTTATCCTTCCTGGCTGTACATTACAATGATCTGGAGGTGCTTTTTAAAAACTATTGCTGCCTGGGCCCCTATCCAGACTGCTTAAATAAAAATCCAAGGGGTTAGGGTGCAAGTGTCAGTTAAAAAACATTAATTGAAATAACATACATACAGAGAAGTGCATGAAGTTTACACTGTAGGTAAAGAAAGAGCATTCTACAATCTTAGAGGTCTTGTGGTCCCTTCCAATCACTAAGCCTTCCCTCCCGCCCAGAAATACCACGATCCTAACTTCAAACACCATAGATGGGCTTTGCCTATTTCCGAAATTTAATTAAGTAGAATCATAAAGGATGAATTCTTTTGTATCTAGCTTTTTAAAAATCAATACCATACGTGTGAAATTCATCCAAGCTACTGTAAGTAACCATGACTGACTCATTTTCATTGTTGTATACTTCATAAAAGGAATATACCACAATTTACTTATCTATTCTTCTGTTAATCAACACTTGGATTACTTCTAATTTGAAGTTATTATGAATAACTCCAAACATTTTTTTGTAGTCTTTCGGTGCACATATGTACACATTTCTATTGAGTAGAACCTAAGAATAGAATTATCAGGTAATAGGGTATACTTATGTTCTGCTTTAGTAGATACTGCCAAACAGTTATCCCACATGGTTTTGCCAATTTACACCCCTATCAACTTGTGGAAAAGTATTCTGGTTGCCCAAATGTCTCACCAACACTTGGTATCACCAGTGTCTCTGTTGGGTACATAGTAGTATCTCACTGTGATTTCAATTTGCATTTCCCTAATTATTAAAGATGTTAAGAACATCTTGTTTTGTTTATTAACCATTTGGATACTTCCTTTGTAAAAGGATGTATTCAAGACTTGCCCACTTTAAAAATAGACTGTCCTAATTGAATTTTAGCTCTTTATACATCATTGATAGGAGCATTCTGTCAGTATATCTTCTCCCATTCTTGTAGCTCATCTTTTCACTCTTGTTACCTTAGATTAAAAGAAGTTTTAATTTTGGGGCACCTGGGTGGCTCAGTCGTTAAGCGTCTGCCTTCGGCTCGGGTCATGATCCCAGGGTCCTGGGATCGAGCCCCGCATCGGGCTCCCTGCTCAGCAGGAAGCCTGCTTCTCCCTCTCCCACTCCCCCTGCTGTGTTCCCTCTCGGGCTGTGTCTCTCTCTGTCAAATAAATAAATAAAATCTTCAAAAAAAAAGTTTTAATTTTAATGTAGTCC
Source organism: Leptonychotes weddellii (assembly GCF_054177405.1). NCBI lineage: Eukaryota > Metazoa > Chordata > Mammalia > Carnivora > Phocidae > Leptonychotes > Leptonychotes weddellii. The sequence continues at coordinate 87,866,185 of NC_138373.1, forward strand.
AATTTCTTTTTTTCTTTTATGCTTAGTCTTTCTATGTCATTCTAATCCAATCTTTGCCAACATATTCTAAGATTATGAAGACATGTTCCCCATGTTAACTTCTAGACCTTTGTTTTACCTTTGACATTTAAGTCTAAAATCAATCTAAAGTTGATTTTTATATATGGTGTAAGGCAGGTGGTCAAGGTTGATGTTTCCATATGCATATCGATTTGACATAATACCCTTTATTGAAAATACCACCATTTCCTTACTACTCTGCAATTTCAGTTTTCATATAAGTGAGCACATGTGTTGGTCTGTTTCTGGACTCTTAATTGTATTCCAGTGGTCTATTTGTCTATCCTAACACCAATATTACATTGTCTTCATTTCTGCCCCAAATTTGTTCTTTCTCTTCAAGACCATCTTGACTATTTTGACCATTTTTCATCCCCATATATATTTTCAAAAGCAGCCTGTCAATTTCCACAAAAAAAGCTGCCTGGAATCTGATTGAGATGGCAATGAATGTATTAATTTAGGGAGAAATGCTATCCTTAAAACATAAAATTTTCTAATTTATGAATCTGAGATATCCCTCTGCTTATTTGGCTTCTCAATTTATCTCAAGAATGTTGTATGGTTTTTTTCTGTAGAGATCTTTACATATTCCATTATAATTACCCCTATTCTTTTTTTTTTTAAGATTTTATTTATTTATTTGACAGAGAGAGACACAGCGAGAGAGGTAACACAAGCAGGGGGAGTGGGAGAGGGAGAAGCAGGCTTCCTGCTGAGGATCATGACCTGAGCCGAAGGCAGACTCTCAACGACTGAGCCATGCAGGTGCCCCAACCCCTAAATATTCTATGTTCCTTGATGCTAGTGGAAATTCATTTTTCCTTTTAAATTTCAATTTCTAGTTGTCTCTTCAACAATCTGCCTTTTTAAAAAGTTCTCCAGGTGATTCAAATGTTCAGCCAGGTCTGAGAACTCCTAACACAGTGTTTGATGAATTAGGAAAAGATAAATATATTTTTTCCTATTCTTAGTCAACTTTAACCTAACTTCTGTGTGCAAATCCTTTGGCAGTATTACCTTGGCAGTCTATTAGCCATTTCACAATTTTTATAGAAGACTGCATATTCATCAAACCAGTTGTGGTTTGACTCTTGGCTGTGCAGGGCTTTGTTATATTTAACATCCTTGTGTCTAGTACAGTACCAGTCACATAGATGGCACACAGTAAATGTCTGGTGGGAAGGATGGTTGAATGTTACGACCTCAGGAAAGTAATGTACTTCCTCTGAGCCTCAGTTTCCCCATGGTGAAATGGAGGTGATGTACTATATACATCATTTGGCTGCTGAAAGTATAAAACAAACAGGAAAACAAATTTTAAACTGTCCAATGCTACACAATAAAGTATCATTACTAACTTCCCTTAGCTTTCCAGCATTTCAGAGGCTCATCTCCTTATTAAAAAAAAAAAGAGAGCGCCTGGGTGGCTCAGTTGGTTAAGCGACTGCCTTCGGCTCAGGTCATGATCCTGGAGTCCCGGGATCGAGTCCCGCAAGGGGCTCCCTGCTCGGCGGGGAGTCTGCTTCTCCCTCTGACCCTCCCCCCTCTCATGCTCTCTCTCTCTCATTCTCTCTCTCAAATTAAAAAAAAAAAAAAATCTTAAAAAAAAAAGAAGTCAGGCATTCAAAATGGCCCTGTGAATAAACTAGTAGAAAGAAGGGGACTATACAAGCCCAGCATGTCCATCACAAACATCAAAATGAGAAAGAGACTCCCATGGAGCAACAAGGAAAAGTACTAAAAATCAAGATTTTAACAGTACAGTCTGGCAGAAAATGCATTTGATTTCTACTCATAAAAACAGACACAGCAGGGCGCCTGGGTGGCTCAGATGGTTAAGCGTCTGCCTTCGGCTCAGGTCATGATCCCAGGGTCCTGGGATCGAGTCCCGCATCGGGCTCCCTGCTCCGTGGGAAGCCTGCTTCTCCCTCTGCCTCTCTCTCTCTCTCTCTGTCTCTCATGAATAAATAAATAAATAAAATCTTTAAAAAAAAAAAAAAGACACAGCAAAAGGAGACATGTATCCAAAATATATCCTGAAGGAGAAGGAACTTCTCTAAGCCATCTGGAAAAGGATTCACTTTATGAGGCATAATTAGATCTTATGACTTTGTGAGTGGGAAGGAAAAAGACAGCACATCAAATGATATTGCAGACAAATGGCTAACATGGAGACAGAGCACTTAGGCTGTGGCTCTCTTCTAAAAAACAATGGCTCTGCTTTTTCTGCCAAAGATATATTTTGCCATCTGACCCATAGCCAGGCACTCTCTTCTATTTTTCATACCCTTCCTCCATTCCTACCCAGAGTCATTTTTCTTTCCAATAATTTCTTTCTAAAAAGAGCTGCCCGATCCTAATCTTTTCCTTTTCTTTCCCAATCAGATCCTAAACTCGAACCTTAAAATTATCCAACTCATTTTTTTTTTACTAAAATTTACCTGTTTGTGCTCTGACACAACCAAATTCCAGATCTGTGAAAGCTTAGTCTTTATAATTCTCTTCAGATGAACTATCAAAAAAAACAGTTCAGATACTTAAGTTGGTCGGCATTCAACTGCCTCTCCCCATGTTTCATTTATATGTTATGAATTTTCACTAGCCCTAAACGCTGAAACACAAATGTACACAGTACCTTTCACATACTTTTAAAAGAGATCACTTGCAACGAACTACACCAATGGCCTGCTACCTTAAATTCAACAACAGCAATAACACAAATACTAGAAGGCCCACGTGACATTCTGCTCAACTCCAATTACTATTGTAATTCCATGTAAATTACTAGATATGAATGTAAAACAAGAATGAAGATAATATTAAATACAAAAGTACAGAACTAGAAAAGATGTGGATCACAGCCCTCCCGACTCAGAAGCCTTAATCAAGTACAAACTCAATCTTTCAAATTCTTCACCTGTTAAAATGGAGATAGTGGGGCACCTGGATGGCTAAGTCAGTTGAGTGCCTGACTCTTGGTTTCCACTCAGGTCATGATCTCAGGGTGGGATGGCGGGGTGATTCAGCCCGACATCAGGCTCCTCAATCAGCTGGGAGGAGAGTCTGCTTGGGATTCTCTCCCTCTCCCTCTGCCCCTCCCCCCTTGCACTCGCTCTAAAATAAATAAATTTTTAAAAAATAAAATGGAGATAGCATCACCACTACCTCTCTCATAAGGCTATTTTGAGGAATGACAATTCATAGAATTAAGTGTAAAGCACCATACTAAGTAAAATATTCTTATTGGAGGGCAGCTTTGTTGAAGTGGAAAGACCATGAAAATTAAAATTGCAGCAAGACACACTTGGGTTCAAATATCGCCTGTGCCCCTATTAACTGTTCACCTGTGTAATGAACATCATCCAGGGCCCCAGCTTCATCCTCTGCCAAGTGAGGAAGGTAATTATCTCATAGGGTTGTGAGGGTTAAATAACAATGCCATGGAAAGCACCTGGCACTTACTGCACACAGTGAAATGTCAGTGTCCTATTATTAACAAGGCTATTTTTTCTGCAAAAATATAACTGCCCTTTTCAGCTTTGGCCTTAACTCCTGTGCAATGATTCTATGATTCAGTTTGCACAAGAGCTTTTCTAAGATGAGCAATTAGGAACACAACCACGTTATTCAGAAAATACATTGGTTCAGAACTGCAACTGGTCTTTTTTTTTTTTTAAGATTTTATTTATTCATTTGAGACAGAGATACAGAGAGAAAGAGAGAGCATGAGCAGGGGGAGAGGGAGAAGCAGGCTTCCCGCTGAGCAGAGCCCGATGCAGGGCTCGATTCCAGCACCCTGGGACCATGACCTGAGCCGAAGGCAGACGCTTAACCATCTGACCACCCAGGCGCCCCTGCAACTGGTCTCTTAAGCTCAAAATAAAAGTAAGAATGTGATTAACCTCAGGGAAAAGCACATGATTATCATCAGCCTAGCACAATTAGTGCTTTTTTATGGTTTATATTAACAAACCAGGAGCTACCGCTAAAATGCATACACCGAGCACATGACCTATCCAAAGTCCCATTCTGGGTTCACTCTTCCTTTCAAACTCCGTCGAGCATAACCAATTTGAAAAGCATCTAGATTTTGGAGTGTAAAAAACCGCAGCAGCTTGGAGGAACATTATTAATAAAGCCCTTAGTTCTGCACCAAGCCTCACTGTCGAGTCTCAGATATTACCACTGGAGAGCAAAGAGGTGTTTTAATGCGTTAAACCTACAAACACATGGCTATCTCCCTAGGGAGATAAAAAACGTGTCTGAACAGGAGAGTTACTTAACCCTTCCCCATTTCCTCGGCCTAAATTAGGCGGTTGACGATGAGGCCTCCTTGGCAATGGGAGTTTCCTTCAGCAGGAAAAGACCCTGATCCACTCCTGCCGGTTCTGAACTACCATCTGCCCTGCGAGATGCACAGATCCCGAGGTGGACTGCGACCCTGCAAGAAATGCAAAACCAACTTGAGGCTGCAGAAGTGAGGCGCCCCTGACCTTACCCTCGCTGGAATTCCCGACGGTTTCGGCTCCACCGGCCATGCGGGGTTCGGACGCCAGCACCGCCAGAACCAGCAGCCGAAGGAGTCCCATGGCTGCCCGGGCCGGGCCCCGTAGCCTCGCCCGCGCTACCCCGGGGCGCTCGCGCCCGGTCCCATCACTTGCGAGGCGCACACGCCGCACACCTGCCAGTCCCAGAGGGCGGGCGCCCAATGCCAGCCGCACGCCTGCGCCCCACCGAGAGGTTTCCTGTTCCGGCAAAAACCCCGCAACCCCACACCGCGCCTCTCCCCGCCCCCTTTACGTCACCGCCGCGGGTCTCCCTCCGCCACGAGCGAAGGGGGGGGGGTGGTTCCATCCGGCGTGCGCCTCCTCCGCGCGCCCGGCGGGTTTGCTGGCCGCTGCGCTCTTCCGAGTGCCCGCGACACTGCGCGCGGGGGTGGGGATAGAGGAGACCTCGGAAAGTTCTGTGGTGTAACCTGTACTTCTCACTTTTGTATCTTTCCCACTTACGAAAACCACCGTTAGAGTAAGAAATAACTTTCTGTTGCGGCCTAACGTCTCCAGGCTCTTGTTCCTGGGCTTAACTGCCCTTTGCAAGAAGGACAAATACGAATCCGGTACTCAAAACCCACGAACAGTGGGTTGTTTCCCTTAGCTGCTCAGGCGGATGTTAGCACGAAAGTGCGGCGCGAGTTATATTTCTGTAGTAGTGAGCTCCACATATTAAAATAGTTTCATTTTCTCAAAGCGAAATATCCTAGAAGACTCCAGACCTTAACCCAAGTTCCTCTCTCAAATTTTATACCTGAGGGCTGTTTAAAGGTCAGCAGTCCATGTGACAGATGGTTCGTGAGGTAATTGTGGAATTAGATATTATAGACTCAATTATTTGGGGGGAAGATTGCTCTGTTTTCTTTTGCCTGCTCTTTAAACTTTCATTTAGATATTTTAATGAGCAACTATCTTGAAAAATACATTTTGGGTTATTCCACTACTAAACTACAAACTTGTAGCAATCACCCTAGTCTAAACAGGCACAACTCTTTTCCTGTTTTCCCTCTGCCTGGTCCAAAGGTTCACACCTCTGGTAGCACTGTCTATCCCTAATGGTGCTTGTTCACAGTCCCACATGTCCTCATTCCTGTAACTCTCAGTAGATGAAATCCCAGGATGATTATAAGAGTGATTATAATAAGGGTAGCATTTGAATCAATGGATAGAGTTAATAAACTGTTTGATAACTGATTAACTGCACCCTACTGGGGAGGAGGGTTAGAACTGTATCTCACCCTAAGCAAATGAAATCCCAAAGTATTCATTAAAACCATAAGAGAGGGCGCCTGGGTGGCTCAGTTGGTTAAGCGACTGCCTTCGGCTCAGGTCATGATCCTGGAGTCCCAGGATCGAGTCCCGCATCGGGCTCCCTGCTCGGCAGGGAGTCTGCTTCTCCCTCTGACCCTCCCCCCTCTCATGTGCTCTCTCTCAAATAAATAAATAAAATCTTTAAAAAAAAAAAAAAACCATAAGAGAGAAGAAATACATGCTTCTTATTTTTTTAAGACTTTGTTTGAGAGACAGAGTAAGCAGGGGGAGGGGCAGAGGGAGAGGGAGAAATAGACTCCCAAATGAGCTGGGAGCCAGAGGCGGGGCTGATCCCAGGATGGCAAGATAGGACATGAGCAGAAGTCAGATGCGTGATAACCAACTGAGCCACGCAGGTGACCTGAAATAAATGCTTAAAAAACAAACAAACAAAAGAAACAAAACTTGATCTCAAAATGGAAGGAACCTCCTTTTAAAACAGTTCATTTAAGCAAAAATCTATTTGAATCTGGAAGCGACAAGCAGGAAATGGTTAGAAGCATTCAGGGGAGGAACTTCCTAAGCAAAAAAAAAAAAAAGGAGGAAACCATAAAGGACAAGATTGATAGATTTGGCTTCTTAAAAATTTAAATTGTATGAAAGTCAAAAAACACCAACAGCAATATGAAAAGTCGAGGGGCACCTGGGTGGCCCAGTCCCATAAGTGAATGACTATTGGTTTCAGCTCCAGTCGTGATCTCAGGGTGGTGAGATCCACCCTGCCGAGGGCTCGGCACTCAGTGCAGAGTCTGCTTAAGATTCTCTCTCCCTCTCCCTCTGCCCCTCCTGCTCATGCTCTTTCTCTCTAAAATACATAAATAAATCTTTAAAAAATAAAAGCCAAGTTAATGACCAAAAAAAAGAAATACAAATGGCCAATAAATGAAAAACATTCAAACTCACTAGTAACAAAAACAACAAAAATCAAATTAAGACACTGAGGAGGTGCCTGGGTGACTCAGTCGGTCAAGCTTCCGGCTTTTGATTTCTGCTCAGGTCATGATATTGGGGTCGTGAGATCAAGCCCTGCCTCAGGTTCGGTACTTAGGTACTGCTTGAGATTCTCTCTCCCTCTGCCTCTGCCCCTCCCCCGACTTGTGCATGTGCACCCTCTCTCTCAAAATAAAGAAATTTAAAACAAAAAAAAATTTTTTAAGATTTTATTTATTTATTTGACAGAGAGTGAGAGCGAGAGCACAAGCAGGGGGAGCGGCAGGCAGAGGGAGAGGGAGAAGCAGGCTCCCCGCTGAGCAGAGAGCCCAACACAGGCTTCATCCCAGGACCCCAGGATCATGACCTGAGCTGAAGGCAGACGCTTAACCGACTGAGCCACCCAGGCACCCCAAAAACAAAAATCTTTAAATAAAAAAAGACCTCAGACATAAATATTTTAGAAGAATATCCAGTGTGGGTACAAGAGCTGAGAAGTAGACATTCTAAGATAGGACCAGTGGGAGTGAAGTTGACACAACTTTTTATAGCATAATCTGCATCAAAAATCTTAAAAATATTCATACCTTTGGTATGATAATTCCACTTTGAGATTTAAGAATGTATATATGTACAAGCATTAGATATCTGTATAAAATTAGTGCAAAAACTATCAAGGTATTAAAGATTTTATTTATTTATTATTTATTTGACGGAGAGAGCACAAGTGGTGTGAGGAGCAAAGGGAAAGGGACAGACTCCACACTGAGCACAGAGCACCCCCGTGGGGCCTGATTCCACAATCCTGAGATCACGACCTGAGCCAAAATCAAGAGTAGGACACTTAACTGACTGAGCCACACAGGTACCCCTTCATCAAGGTGTTAGAGCAACAAAACGCAATCTAAATGCCCAACAATAAGGAATTGATTAAATAACCCGTGATGCATCTATATAATAGAATACTGTGTAGCACTTCAAAAATCATGTTTTAGAAAGCAACTGATTGTGAAGTGTTTATAAAAAGGCAAGTTACAAAGCAAATATATATGTAGTATGAGCTTTATCTTGTCATTTTATTCATGTTTATACACATAGAGAAGTTGAAAAAATATCAATATGTTTAAAATAGTTATCTCTGGGTGATTGGATTAACAATGATTATTTTTTAATTTTTAAAATTTTTAATAATTAATTTCAATGGGGAGCTTGAACTCATGACCCTGAGATCAAGACCTGAGCTGAGATCAAGAGTCAGATCCTTAACCGACTGAGCCACCCAGGTGCCCCAAGAATGATTTTTGTTCCACATTTCTGTACTTTGTAAAAATTCAACATTGAATATGTATTGTTTTTGAATAAAACATTAATTTTTAAAAGATATGTATAATTTTAAAGATTTTCTTATAAAAGCATTCAGGATAACAGTCCACCTTCCTGAGTATGACACAATGGTTTTCATGATGTAGCCCCTGTCCACCTCTCCAGGTTCCTGCTGCAACTAAACTCAATTCCTCTATGCTGACCACACTGAATTAATTTCAGTTTCCTGAACTCACCCTACTGTCTCTCCTCCATACCTTTGTATTGCAGTTCCCTTTGCTGCAGAGGACAGCTGATGACAGATGTGTCAGCAGTCAGAAGAGGGCTTTAGTACTTTGGCTCTGAAATACTGTGACAGCTTGGGAAGAATATTGGCTGAGGTTCCTTGCTCATGTCAGAGTTCCACTGGCAACCTGTGAAGCAAATGCGCTCAGCAGCTTTGCAGATGAGTTTGTGATTCCTATGAATTGAAAGGAAATGCAGGGGCACCTGGGTGGCTCAGTCTGTTCAGCGTCTGCCTTCAGCTCAGGTCATGATCCCAGAGTCCTGGGATCCAGTCCCCACATTGGGCTACCTGCTCATCAGGGAGTCTGCTTCTCCCTCTGCCTCTGCCACTCCCCCAGCTTGTGCTCACTCACGCTCTTTCTCAAATAAATAAATTCTTAAACAAAAAAAAAAAGAAAGAAAGAAAGGAAATGCAAAAACTGAGAAGATCCCAAATCGAAGATATAGATAACTAGAGCCTTAAAGTCTGCCTAAAATTTAGAAAAGGAAGGAAGAAAGACAAGCAACCTATCCTAGATATTTTATAAAACCCAAGACCTTGGATAGAGATGAGGACAGGACTCTAGGGGAAAGGCAAGAAAGGCACTCTGTGAAATTTGCCCATTTATCCTATCCCACTCTAATCTCACCTTTGCTCTGTATTTTTTTTAACTCTTTTGTTCCTGTGGGTTACATTATTTTGACTGTGTTTACTAAATTAAATCCAAAAAATGTTTACTTAGTAATATTATATGAAAATCATTATGATAGAAAATGTATTCATTTGGTCCACAAATATGCATTCATTGGCTTCTATGTGCCAGACTAAATGCTAGGTGCTAGGTATTGGAAATACGGAGAAAATTAAAATGTTTTTTGCCCACAAGCAGCTCATGGTAGTGAGGGAATTAGTCATGTATGAAGAATTACCTCTCAATATGCTAAGTGCAGTAACAAAAGTATAAGGAACAATTGTGAAGATTGGGAGCAATTTTTTTAAAGCTTTTTTTTTTAAGATTTTATTTATTTATTGGACAGAGAGAGACACAGCAAGAGAGGGAACACAAGCAGGGGGAGTGGGAGAGGGAGAAGTAGGCTTTCCGCTGAACAGGGAGCCAGATGTGGGGTGCAATGCCAGGACCCTGGGACCATGACCTGAGCCAAAGGCAGATGCTTGATGACTGAGCCACCCAGGTGGCCCTCATTGTGCTCTGAAGAATATTAAAAAAAAAAAAATTGAAAGTCTAGAGAAAATTATAAAAGACTTTAGAGACATAAAGTTTATCTTGGCTTACTAGAACAACTCAAGTACTAAGAACCCCTAACAATCCCAGGTCCCAACGTGTAAATAATATTATTGGGACTACTATCTGAAAAATACTTCTTTATGCTTGGTAACACAACATCTACAAATATAATACACAGGATCTGTTTCCAAACAGAATACACTAAGTCTCCTACATATGATTAGATGATAGGTGATGTAGACATTAAAAAAACTATACTGTGTATGATTCAATAAGTTGTTCCCCCCTTGTGCCCCCCCCAAAAAAGGGGGAGAAGAAAACAAACTAAGCTCTTAGATTCCTCTGGGCAAAAGAATCCACAAGACTGACAGATTAATTGGAAGAGAGCCCTGAATCTAGATGGAGTCTTCCTAGGTAATCATAAATCTTTCTCTTTAAAATATGATAAAGTTATGCTGTGTTCTGGAGATATTAACTTCACAACATGGCACCAGAGTCACTGCCTATTAAATCCTATGACTTAATTGAGTAGCTAAGATAGCCTTCTTCCCTCAGAGCAATCAGAGGCCCTTGGTTGAAGCATTTTCCGAACTTACACTAGGTCTTTTTTTTTTTTTTTGAGATTTTATTTATTTTTTGACAGAGAGAGACAGCGAGAGAGGGAACACAGCAGGGGGAGAGGGAGAAGCAGGCTTCCCGCTGAGCAGGGAGCCCAATGCAGGGGCTCCATCCCAGGACCCCGGGACCATGACCTGAGCGGAAGGCAGACGCTTAATGACTGAGCCACCCAGGTGCCCCAGATTGGGAGCAATTAACTTACAGTAGGGTTTCAGGAAGGGTTTTATTAAAAAAATGAAATGTTTAAAATAAGGTGAGTGGATGGTCAACAAGGGAACAAAGGGAGTCTAGTATAGCAAATGCTTATTTATAGTATTTCAGCCCAGTGCTTGGAATGTTTTAGATGTTTAATAAATTGTGACTGAGTAGGCAATAAAGGTAGTTAAGAGTCTAGAATACTAAGTTGAAGAATTGTTAATGATTTTTTTTTTTAAATAAGGAGTCACTACAGATTTTTAAAAAATCAAAGTACTTACCACAAGATTAGCTATGAGTTGATAATTGAAGGTGGGTGATGAATACATGAGTTACCACCTTATTATTCTATTTTTGTATATGTTTGAAACTTTTGATAATATGAAGTGTAGAGGCGCCTGGCTGGCTCAGTTGGACTGAGTGACTCTTGATCTTGGGGTTGTGAGTTCCAGCCCCACACTGGGTGTAGAAATTACTACAAAAATCAGTAAATAAACTTTAAAAAATAATATGAAGTTTAAAAGAACATACTTACCAAAATTATGTGTTTAAGAGATATGTAATATTGGGTTTCTGCTCTTCAAACCATATAATCCAGTTGGGGATGCAAGAACAGCAAGTGAAAAAGCATATGAAAAGTGTCAAAATCATAAAAGGGAAAAGGAGTGGTCCATGTGGACTCCAGGAATTCATAGAATTTACATGAAAAAAGGTAAAACTGTAAAAGAGTAAAGAAATAGCAGCAAAGCAATTATTTGGATAAAGGTAAAGAATGAGGAAAGAGCTAGACAAGTGGTTCCCAAATGGGAGCAATTTTGCCCTGCAGGAGACATTTGGGAATATCTGGAGATATTTTGTATTGTCACCACTGGAAGGGGAGTTTGCCATTGTCACTTCATGGGTAGAGGACAGTGATGACGCTAAACATTCTATAAGGCACAGGATAGCACTCCAGAAAAAAAAAAAGAAGAAGAAGAATCCAGCTTAAAATGTCAATAGTGCTGGGGCGCCTGGGTGGCTCAGTCGTTAAGTGTCTGCCTTCGGCTCAGGTCATGATCCCAGGCTCCTGGGATCGAGCCCCGCATCGGGCTCCCTGCTCCAGGGGAAGCCTGCTTCTCCCTCTCCCACTCCCCCTGCTTGTGTTCCCTCTCTCTGTCAAATAAATAAATAAAAAATCTAAAAAAAAAAAAAAAAATGTCAATAGTGCTGCTGCTGAGAAATCCTGAGCTAGACACAAGAAGACTGTTTTTGGCAGGTGGGTTTTTCCCTGAAGTCCACAGCTTCAGAAGATTCATAAACCCCTTAAAAATGTATGAAAAATTTTGAACCTGGTCTGGGGAAAGGGTCCATAGCTTTCATCTCATTCTTAAAGGTGTCCATGACCAGAAGGGTCTTAAGAAGCTCAGGAAAACCAAGGGTTCAGGGATCATGGATGAAAAATCTGATTTCACTCAGAATATTATTGAGAGAGATGGCTGGATCTGTTCTCTGGAGACAGATTATTGTGACCCTTGAAAACCAGGCAGAAATGGCTGTACACCAGCCTGAGGTCTCAGTGGAGCTACTGAAAACCTGTAAGAAGATAATGACAGGACAAAAGCTGTGTCATAACATGATTTGTCAAGTGGCTCCTCTCCCCCAGGTGCCCAAGTTCTCTTCAATCAGGCAGCAAAACAGTATTCTCTCTCATTCATCCCTCTGTATCTAACCGGGCACCAACCCATGCTAACATTTCCTTCAAAACGAGCCTTTCTTCTTCTCTTATCAGAGTCAACACCCTAGTCTAGGCCCAACCCATTTCATTCTTGGAACTGCAAAGCCCTTCTCCCAATGAACCCCTGGGTTATTCACCTTTGCAAACCCAGCACCTAACACATTCTTGGTAGGTGGCAAGCATTCAGTAAGGTATACTCTCAACTGAGGATGGGAAGAGACAGTCACAAGATTACCCCATATTACGATTAAAACAAATTAGAGTTACCGCTCATTAATCCCATTATGGGGGGGGG